>NC_092642.1:14259707-14559707 GCF_039555335.1 Amphiura filiformis | reverse complement strand
CATTTAAAAATATGGCAAGCAGTGTCCACTTGTCTAGCATTGCAGGCTAAGACATTGTATGACATTTTGTGACCTGCAATTAAATTAACGTACATGTTTTGCACACCATGACCCAAAATTACTTGAATTAACTATAAATAAGGAACTAAAGATAATATCTAACTGGTTCAAACTAAATAAATTTTCACTAAATATAAAGAAAACTAATTATATTGTATTTAAAAATAAACATAATAATAAACCTGATATTTCATATGATATAAAAATAGATAGCACACCAATTGAAAAAGTAAATACAACTAAATTCCTAGGCCTGCTTATAGATCACAACTTATCATGGAACTCCCACACACAACACATTTCAAAAATAGTTTCCAAATACAACGGTATCATTCGCAAGGTCCGGCAATTCATCCCCTCATCTTCACTTTTCACCCTCTATAACTCTCTTGTTCTTCCATACCTGTCTTACGGTGCTCTTGTGTGGGCTGACCCCAACAACACCAACTTACATTCGCTATTTCTTCTTCAAAAGAGAGTTATTAGAACTTGCACCTACTCCCTATGGCTTGCTCATACTGACCCTCTATTTTCCTCCTTCGCACTCTAAAACTCTATGATATATACAAACTTCAACTTGGCTCTTTTATGTATCAATTTCATAATGGTCTTCTCCTCCAGATCTTCTACATGACAATTTCTTTAACGTAGATGTATCTGCTCATTCTTATAACACGAGACATGCCAATGAGTCATTCATCATCCATACTAACACTATTTTAGCTGGCAATACTTCTAAAACCAAAGGACCCCTTCTCTGGAACACTATTCCACTCAACATCAGACACTCTGTGTCCCATGTTGCTTTCAAAAGCAGGTTGAAAAAATCTATGGTCCTTGAGTATGAATCGGCGTAGCCGCTGCCTATACTCGAAGCCTTACGGTACTTGTATGGATTGCTAATTTTGCCTTATTCTGGTTCCTTAGTGTGCTTTAATTGTCATCCATTGTCTGCCCTCTTACAATAGTACTCACCGAGCTTCTTCACATTAGGCCCTATATTACTGTTTCGTCGGAATCACCAGAAGCCTTCGACACTTGTTCCATCTTGCTCTTGATTTAAGTAGTAGCTATGACCCTCACTATTCTCCTCTATCTCTTTCATTCCTCTCCCTCTTTCCTATTTTCTTCTCTTTCCCAGTGGGCGCACCCGACGTTGAAATCACGTTGAAATCAGGTTGACGTTTCGACGTTGAAATCACGTTGTATTTGCAAATCGACCCTAACCTGATTTCAACCCGATTTCAACGTTGATTCAACGTCGAAATTTCAACCTAATTTCAACCTGAATCCCACGTTGTATTGACGTCGAAATTTCAACCTAATTTCAACCTGAATTCAATCCGATTTTAACCTGATATTTATTTAAATAATTATAATTATTATAGGCCTATAGTAATATATTTATACGTACCCGTGTAGAACCTCACCGCTGTGGTCCGTCTGGGAGAATATTATCATGAATTCATGATTATAGGCTAGGCCTGGTATCGCCCCTGGGTAACTGGTATCGCCGTCGTTGTCGGTGCAGAGGGCCGGTGCAGTCGGCACACATACGCGGCATGCAACCGGGTGTGGAGTCGTGGTGAGCCGCGCGCAGTGGTCACGCCGTCGTTGTCGGTGCAGAGGGACGGTACAGTCGGCATCCATACGCGGGATGCAACCGGGTGTGGAGTCGTGGTGAGCTGCGCAGTGGTCACGCCTCGTTGTCGGTGCAGAGGGCTGGTGCAGTCGGCATCCATACGCGGGAGTCAACCGGGTATGGAGTCGGAGGGCCGTGAACGGCGGTCATGTTTTTGATCAAAAATCACATTTTGACCAAAAATCAAAATTTTGACCAAAAATCACATTTTGACCAAAAATCACATTTTGACCAAAAATCACATTTTGACCAAAAATCACATTTTGACCAAAATCACATTTTGACCAAAAATCACATTTTGACCAAAAATCACATTTTGACCAAAAATCACATTTTGACCAAAAATCACATTTTGACCAAAATCACATTTTTGACCAAAAATCACATTTTTGACCAAAAATCACATTTTTGACCGAAAATCACATTTTGGACCAAAAATCATATTTTTGACCAAAAATCACTTTTTTGACCAAAAATTACATTTTTGACTAAAAATTACATTTTGACCAAGATTCACATTTTGACCATAAATCACATTTTGACCCCTGACCAAAATAACATATTTTGAAATAAAAACACATTTTTGACCAAAAATCACATTTATGACCAAAAATCACATTATTACCTAAAACACATTTTGTCAAAAATCACATTTTTGTTTCAAGATGGCCACCACTGAGTAAACATGCAACTTTTTGGAATCTTCTTGGTATCCGATATTGCTAATTTCTCACCTTTTCATATCAGTTTATCGTAATAGCCTCAATTTGATGATTTGACCTATTTTTACCCTTCAAATCCTAAATAGCTTTCCATAGATTTTAGGTGCAAAGGCCATAAGTCGAGTTACCTTGAACTTTGACATTTATATATCATCATCATATCAATTTTTCAACGTCGTCGTAGAGCCTTCAAGTTGAGTTGCCAAGCAAACACAAAACGTTTTACAGATAACGTGTTATTGTCGGTTTATATAAAGGTATAAAACGTTTTAATAACGTTCTAAAAACACTTTTGAAAAATAGATGCACGATTTTAACATAATGTTATTAAAGAGTTGACAAAGCATTTTGTTTACCTTTATAATGCGAGTAATACAGCAATAAAGACTAAACAATTCTGGTTTATTTTTTCAAGATGTGCCGCCATTTTTAAAATGGCCGCTGCCTTAACAACAGGACACCTCTTTCACCTATTATTGGTATAAAATCAACCAGAAATATTATAGTGCTCTAGCTGTAGAACAATTATTTTGGATATGAGGTAATCCATTATTTTTTTCAAGATGGTATAGCCAATTTCATAGTGGCTGCCGCCTTTATTTTTAGCTGGAAAACGCACACAAAAAAACTGCATATTTATGTTCTAAAGATTCAAAACAATTTTTGAATAATTAAAAATATGGGTTAAAAAGGATCAAAAATTGGGATATTTTAAGGTCCTTATTCAAAAAAATTTCTGTCTTTAGAACATAGATATGCGATTTCAATAGATTTTGAAATTCAGTGTAAGTTGTTATGATTTCATATTATAAAACATATTATCATACACATCGCAAATCCAAAATAAAATCAGCTCCGTCCTTTTGATTTTCAAGTTACTGTCATACTTTGATCCGGGACTTTGATACATCAAAACGCATCCTAAACACTTATACCCCGTCTTCAACACTCTAAATGCTAACGTTTAGCTATTAAAGCGACATGTTTAGATAAGTAACAACATCATAGGACTTCTTCTGATGACGATGTGTGTCACACATCGACAATTCAAGGTCACTTGGATATTTGTGCTGAAAGTCAGTTTAAACTTTTAGAAATTAGATATGTAAGCTTTTTATTTGTGATGTTTAGGAGTTGGTGTTGCCAAAAATACCAATCGTTTCGTGAAAATGTGGAAAACAATATTTTCTTTTATTCCTAAGCACTTTAATGAGTCTCCGGCAATCATAATATCATGCCTTATAAATGTTAGAAAGATAATAATCAAGCCCGAATCACATGGTCGCCATGAGTTTGTTTTAGATAAAACCACGTGATTCGTGCTTGATAATTATTTTTCTTACATAGGGCATATTGTTGTGATAGGCGGAGCCTTCCTTTAAAAAGTGTGTATTTGTTTAAAAAGTGTTACGAGCTGGACATTTAGAACCTAAACACATTAGATTTGTGATGGTTCTCAAAAGAACTCGTTAATTTTCAAGAAGTATTTTATGTTAAAGTGTGAGGGTTATCCATAGGCCTATGTACTAGGAGGACACTTTAGAACTTGACCCTTTTGGAACCTTTAAGAATGTACTGGATGCAACGTGCCCATTATACTTAACTAGATTTCGCGGTTCTCGGGTCGGGCGCTTCTCGTGATAGGCCTATTTCTAATTACCCAAACCCGTTACCCATATACCTGCCCTGACTTTTTAAACTACTATGAAATGCATCTCTCAATGATCAAGACCCAACTTTACACAACTTAATCAACTCTGTTTGTTTTTATAGGTGTGATGCTTACTTCGGTAGTTCGGTAGGCCTACCCATAATCTGGAAACCCATCATTCGCCTCTTCCAAGCCCTGCCCTGTTACCACATTTAGAGAAACCGAAATTAGTATCTGGACGTGGATATACCCAGCAAACACAAAAACGTTTTAAAAATGTTTTAAATAAGTTATATTTTGGCTTTTGGTTTAAGTGAAAACGTTTTAATAACATTAAAATGTCGGGTTATATAAAGGTCATGATAACGTTTAAAACGTTTTGTATGAAAACACACTACAACAATATTTTTGTCAATACTTAAATAACATTATTTTAAAATATTTGAACCCAGCAAACACAGAAATGTTCTTGTTGAAAAAAACACCACATTTTAATAACATTTAAATGTCGGGTTACATGAAACGTTATTGCAAATATTTTGGGGAAAATTTTTTCCCAAAATAAGATTCTGTTTAGAATGTTTTGTATCAAGTTTTCAAGAATGTTTTTGGAATGTTATCAAAACGTTTTTATACCCTTTATATAACCCGACATTTAGGCCCTACGCGTTTTCTGTAAAACATTTTTGTTTGCTGAGCAGTAGATTATCAAAAAATTTTTTAAGGTTATGAAACCGTTTTATACTCTTAATATTCCTTTTATATAACCCGACATTTAAACGTTTTCTGACAACCTTTTGCGAATGATGTCGAAAACGTTTTGTGTTTGCTGGGTAGGGCGTTACTAAAGTAATGAAATCAATCGCGAGAAACGTGAACGCAAAAACGGTTCATATGCCTTCCGGAAATAGTCATGTTCTGCTGAAATAGGTCTATAATTATTGGTCCGATGAGATGCACGTGTTTGGTGTGTGCACGTGTTCGGTATTGAAATATGTGTTGAAAATAAGGCCTATAATTATTGGTCCGATGAGATGCACCTGTTAGTCACACTGCTTTTCCGATGCGCGTACTGTACTCCGCGCACACTCCCGTTGATACTCCGCGATAGCGCACATAGACATGGGATAGCGCACCGCGAGCACGCGATAGTGCATCGCGTGAACGCGAACCGCGCTGACGCGAACGCGATAGCGAGCGGACAGAGGGACGGACGGACGGACGGACACGCCGTAATTAGTATTAAGATGAAGTAAAATCCTGAGTAAAAATGTCAAGTTTTTCTTCTTTTCACGTTACAACTAACTTAAAACTTCTGATACCATGTAAGGTATCTTTAACATAATTATGGTTTCTAAGTCCTGACTTTTGATACACTAACATATAACTAAACTGGAAATTGTTGATAGATTATATAACTGAATACTTCTATTTTTCTCATGGAAGAACTTCACAGAACTTTCTTAGACTGATATACAGATAGTGTGATCAATAGCTTTGGAATAATTGTTCTGCATTTGCTTCTGCTTCTGCTTTGATACTCCTCAACGCTACATTTGTAACCAGACGAGGAGAACTCTGGAACCTAGAGTTAATGAGTGTATTTTTGAAGTACAGTCAACAGTACCGGGGTGATCCCCTGCAATCCACCCTTCAATGTATTTAAAGGATCCTTGTGCTCAGTTTTAGCTGAAGGAGATAAGCATCAAAAACGTCAACCCTACCAGTAGGCTTATATCGCATTGATGTCATCAATACCAATATTACTTGAAGAAAATCTAGACCAGAATCTGTATTTGCTTGCTTAGTTGTTCAACTTGTTTCTTTCTATGTCAAGACACATATCAAGGCAATAACAGCTGTTATCATGAAGCTGATGGGTTTGCACATTTTTGACCAAAAATCACATTTTTGACCAAAACACTTTTTGAAGTTGGTCCGTTTCACAGTTCCTGGAATGTGAGGCGTGAGTACATTCCATCTGCGGGCTATATGGAATGAATGATGACTAACAACTTGAGTTAGATCTGATGTACGTGGCAGCAACTGCTTTACGATGGACCCAAAGGCAGAATTTGAAGGAGGGTCGATCTGTGATGTGAATGACCCGCCTCTGGACTGTATCTAGCTTTATTCAGTGTCGGAGTTATTCCATGTCATGCCGTGTCAGTTTACTCCATCTTTGATTTGACCATGCTCTTGTATTAAAATTATGGCTCTCTCAATTGGCCAGTTCATCCAAAATCTTTGGCTGCATCTAAACTTTTTTTTTGATGCTTTATACATTGTACATTGTCATGGACTATAGTCTATTGCATGGCCAATCTTGTTTTGATTCCATTGTCACGTGGCACAACAACACGTCAGCTGTAACGACAAAAATAACAATTTCGGGATTATCATTTGAAAATACATTTCCATAATTTACACATACAGAAACATTATATTTGACATAGACATGCAGTACGATTAATATGCTTAGCCTTAATGTAAGATAGTTACTCCTGACTGTTTAGGGTCATTCTGCTGAACAATTCTTAGGGCCATTATTCAGACCAAAAAGAGGGAAATTGTAAAGTATTTTTGCTCTAGTTTCTTTACATGTTTAAACTAGAGCGATTACCGTACCATAGCTGAACAATGGAGCTTTGGCAGTATATTGTGGTACATGTATATATCAACCCTTTATGACCCCTTAATGACCTTAAATGAATTTTAAAATATTTTAAACATGTTTAGAATGTCATAAGGATCATTGCATTTAAATGTCAGCTCAATTGGAGCATTTTTGAAAACATGACCTTTGACCCCCTTTATGACCTTAAATGAATATTAAATTATTTTAAACATGTTTAGAAAGTCAGAATGATCATTGCATTTAAATTTCAGCTCAATTGGAGCATTTTCGGTTCAAATGACCTTTTTTGACCCCTGTGACTCCTTTATGACCTCTGATGTTAGGAAATATTTTTATTATATTCTTTACTCCTTCCTCTTTCATTTGACATCACTGGGGGTTCGTGATTTGATTCATACCTTCGTGGCATTTAAAGTTATGTCCATTTCAGACCAAAAGGTTAGTTAGTAACCGAGTAACATACACTGTTATAGGCTGATACCATTTCATGGTTCAGCAAAAAGCAAAAACAAAAACTGAGTTCGCTGAGCTGATTTAGGCTTTATACATTGAATGGTAAGACAGACTAATCGAAGAAAAATTCCAAACGTCTTTAGTTTCGGAACCGGGGTGCAAGAAAGAAAGAAAAAGAACTGACCAAAAACACTAGTACAATGACCTAGCACATGAGCATCACTAGACCTGTAGTCTAGGGGTTCACCTATGCTCCCAGCAGTACAATCCAAGCTAGACCTTGCTGCACGATATGACTAGTCTAGGGCTAGGCCTAGGCCCTAAGTTTGTTAATTATAAAATAAACATTTGCCACCCCCCTTAAATGCCAAAGGCCCAAAAGTCTTCTTTTTAACCCCAAAAGTCCCCTTTTAACCACAAAAATCTCCCCTTTTAACCCCTGAAGTCCCTTTTGCGAGCTCATGCTTTCTTGGTCCAAAAATGTCCAAATCCGCCCAGTCCAAAAAGGTCAAAATTTTGAAGAAAAAAAAAAGGTCCACTTTTTCAAAATCAGCCCCCCCCCCCAAATAAATCCAGACTACGGGCCTGATTTCCCCCAGCAAATATTCCAAACTGGCATGACTGGGTCTTCTACAAAAGTACAAGTCATGTCACAAGCATGTCAACTTCAAAGCACTGTTTCGTGTTTCTCGAATGGTGCATTCATGATTGTATAATACAGCATGCATGTCATGTGCAGCAGGCATGTAATTTTTAAACTGCTCAGTAAGCTTAACTATTTTAACATATCCTGATGATACAAAATGGAAAACCAAGTTGAAATATACATCCAGCAATGTGTCCAAAGGTCAAGTAGACCTTTAAAGAAAATTTAAATGTTTACTAACCTGTTTTATTTGCAAATTTAGGCCTCAAGTTTATGTACGTCATACGTACGCGTGCAACTCCTTTTGCTTGCTGCTGTACATTGGGCAATATCCACTCTGGAAAAGTGTTGGGCGAAAGCGATATCGCACTACTACAATTTTAATCCAAAAATATAATTTTCGAATGTCCAAACATTTATGGTGGATCTAGGATTAAAACCTGTTTTTTTAAGGTCAAAATGCGAATATCCAAAAATTTGAAATTGTTTTTCAACATGTTTCAGATATAGGCCTAGGCCGACTAGCCCTGAGACAAGATGATCCAGATCCAGATCCTACATCAAATGATCAAGTTCAAACAAACGGACACATTCAAGGCATTTGTCATTGGCTGATGCGCCATCCCGCTCGCGGCAGTGGCATAAGTTTTGCACTCGCGTGTGCGTAGGCCTACTCACAAACACTTGTGCACGCGCGTACGTACCTACAATAATTTGCAAATGCGCGTGCGTAGGCCTACCTGTAAACACTTGTGAACGCGAGAGTGTACTTGCAAACACTTGCGAATTCGCATGCGTACCCGTAATAACTTTCGCGTACCCATAAAAACTTGCGAACTCGCATGCGTACCCGTAATAACTTTCGCGTATCCATAAACACTTGCGAACGCGCATGCGTAGGCCTACTCGAAAACACTTGAAAACTCGACTGCGTAACGCAATGTCTTGTGCACGCACGCGCGTGCGTTCCCGCAATAACTTTCGAACACAAGTGCGTACCCATAAACACTTGCGCATGCGCTTGCGTATTTGCAAACACTTGCGAACGTGCATGCGTACGCATAAACACTTGAGAACGAGTGCATACACGTAAAAACTTGCGAACGTGCGTGCGTACTCGCAAACATAGACATACCATCTTGTTTGTCTGGGCTCGCAAACACTTGGGAACGGGCATGCGTACCCGCAATAACCTGCGCACGCACGCGAGTACTCATAAACGCTTGCAAACTCGCGTGCCTACCTGCAATATCTTGCCCGCGCGCATGCGTGCACATAAACACTTGCGAACGTGCGTTTATACTTGCAAACACTTGTGTATGCACATGTGTACTTGCAAACACTTGCGAACGCGCGTGCGCACCCGCAATAACTTGCAAACACATGTGCGTACCCATAAAGACTTGAACATGTAGGCATACATGCGTACCCATAAAGACTTGCGCACGCGCGTGCGTATTCGCATATACTTGTGAATGTGTGTACCGGCAATGTACGCAATCGTACCCATGAACACTTGTAAACATGAGTGCGTACTCGCAAACATTTGCGAACGCATGTGTGTACCGGCGAGTTAACACTTGTGCACGCGTGTACGTACCGTACCCACCCACAATATCGCACCTACTGACGCCGGCGATACCCGGGCAATACCCGGGGCGACATCACATAATCGGGTTAGTAAAATAGAAGATATGCGAAGTTCCAATAGGCCTATTAGGGACCACTCACAAACACTTGTGGGGGGGGGGTGCTGCAAAGTTTTTCGCCCCCCCTTTCAGTTCTCAAAAAATTCAGGGCCGCCCTTTTTGACATGAAAAAATTATGAGTCAATCCCATAGAAAATCATATAAACTCAATTTTCCTGGGAAAATTTTACTCGTTTTTTCAAGGCCCCTGCCGTACCCATAAGAGGGTCAGAACTAAAGCCCCACCCCACCCTTTTGCATCAACCCCCCCCACAAGTGTTCACAAGTGTTCACCATGTTGTAGGAATTCCCATAATTATCAACATCAGCCCGCCAATTGAGCGGCGACGGGGCCGTATAGCATGCCCCGTACCACCCGGTGTTTTCGGGTAAGTCATTGGAGGTAGTGCACGCCGCGCGTCACTTGAAGGAAAACGGAAGTCCGGTTTAAATCGTTAGATCATGCGGCCTGGATATATAAAATGAAATTTGGGTAAAATCTCAATGCTCTCTACCTTTAAACATGTTAATATACTAGGCATAGGCATATTTCGTCCTAATAATATTTTATGTAAGGTCATTAAGTTGTGCATTGAAACATTGGTTGAAATCAGGTTGAAATTTCAACGTTGTATCAACGTTGAAGTTTCAACCTGATTTCAACCTCCTTAATTTTTGCATTGAAAGTTGGTTCAAACATGGTTGAAATCAGGTTGAAATTTCAACGTTGTATCGACGTTGAAATTTCAACCTGATTTCAACCAATCTCTAGGTTGAAATCGGGTTGAAATCAGGTTAGGTTAGATTTCGACGTTGTATCAACGTTGATACAACGTCGAAATCCTAACCTGTGCCCACTGGGTTTCTCTCTCGCTCTCTTCTTCTTCTTCTTCTTCTTCTTATCGGATAATGTGTGTGTTTGTCTGTCAACGAGGTCTCTGCACCCCACGCCCCGCGTTTAGCAGAGTCCTCGTCAATCATCTTTTTCCCCTCCCATTTTCATTTTGCTCAACAACCTAATTCTAAAATAAAATCTCTGTCATCATGTATAGCCCCCTCACTGTAAAGTATGCTGAGATTGACTCATTAACATTATTATCCATTGTATCAATGGTCATTTATGTATTTTGTAAAATCTAATGTATCATACTTATGATTCTTATCATGCATTACTATGCATTATATTATGCATCCATTGTATCAACATGATCAACAAACATTTAAAATGTACTCTGCCATCACTATAACTAAGAGAATTAGAAATATTATTATTATACTATTTTATCATTATGTTATTACATTATTATATTATAATATTACTATATTATCATTACATTATTATGTTCTATTATGTTATATTATTAAAAACATTAAAAATTTTATATTTATTATCATGTATTACTATGTTATAGTTGATAGTATGTATTGTATTATTCACTGAGCATGTTTGTAGAGAGCCAGCTTATCCGTTGTAAGGCGCTTATCATCGTAGAAGTACTTCAAAATCAATTGCCATTGCAGTGTGGTATTTCCGTGATAAACTACTATAAGCACGTTCGTAATATCACTATGCATTTAAAGTGTATTTTGGTCAATCATACATAGTAATGCTATTCTAACTTAATTATATTGATTTAATTGTTACTGCCTAAATGTATTGATATTTATTTATACCAATGACTCTTGTTTACATTTAATTTTATTACTTTGTTGAGCTATTAGTATCACTTGTATATTGATGTTGATGATTGATGAAAATAAAATATGAATGAATGAATGAATGAATATAATTTACCTATCCTTTGTCCCCAAACCGTGGGATAACCCTTTTAATGTAAATTGTTGTTGTCGTCGTTGTCGTCGTCGTCGTTGTCGTACTTGTCATCGTTGTCGTCATCGTTGTCGTCGTTGTTGTACTTTCTTGTTGTTGTTAATCTAAGGATGTAGTACACAAATGCAAAGATAAATATTTATTAAGGCAGTGACAGTATAGTGGACGAACACGTAAGTGAGTGGTCCAATCTTTTAATATTTTCTTAATAGGTAGACATAACTGAAGAATCAACTGTCAACACTTGAACTTTCAAACAAAATGAAATAAAGTGCTCTTGGGTTCGTACCCGGGGTTAGTCTTTATCTTCAATTGGTATACGCCAAAAGGCGGGTTCAATTTCTTTGCAAGATTATATTCCGGTGATAAATCACAATGGGTTATGGTCCGGTTTTATTCCTGTCTCTGCTACCCTGTAGTGTGGCTTTTATCAAAAATGCGGAAGGGGTAAGGGTGTAAAATTTCCTGTAAATGGCATTTGGGAGGCTCCTGCGTAAAATGACACTAAACTGTGCAACTATTTTGGAAGATTTTAAGTAGTAATGATTTTTCTCAATTATTGTTAATAAAACTTCATATGCAACACACATTATAAGCAAGAAGGAAAATTTATACTTTTATTTGAAGTTAAATTACGAATATTCAAAATTGCATGATATTTAGTAATTTAACAAATGTGTGCTTATAAGAACTGTGCCGACAAAAAGGTTTGTGTGTACATGTACTTTCGAAATAGTTCCCGTGATTTTCCCATTCGATAGCAACTCTGCAAGCGACATCGATTTGAGTTCCTTACCCTCCCAATACATTATACTAATACAAATGTATTTGTTAAATTTCGTTTGACCCATATCCTATATACCCGTCAGCCATATTCAGCAATATTTAACTAGGCATGCAATATTTGAGTCCTACTTTAAATAATTGCCTGAAACTTTGAGATGAGCACAATTACATTTTTAAATAAAATGACAAAATCGCCAAGTATAATCACTCATCCTCCTTCTCACCTTTGCATAATTATGTGATAATTTGCTACAAGCAATAATTGATTACTTAATAAGTCTTTTGAAGTATTTTTACAAGAGAATTGTAATTTCTCTTTTAAAATTCAAATGATAAAGCAATTGCCAATGACATTCACAAGTGTCAATTTCGTAATGTGAGCCATTATTTCAAACTTAAACGAATGATATTCTGCTGATTAAAATTAAACATGACACTACTTTTACACACCTGTCCCAATATATACAGTAAGTCGAAAAGATAATTGCTACACAAATTGTGTGTATCTGGGTTATCTATTAATGACGATTCACATAACTCGATCTAATCTAGAATAATTCGAATATAATATAGATGTAGATTTTGTCATTCAACATTTATAGCTGCATGGTTTTTTGACTCAGATGTCTATCTCGCTCTTTCACTCTGTGCCCCTATTATACTCATTATAAGTATGTCTAACTGTCTTTTTCTGGCTGGCTGGCTGTGTGTCTGGGTGTCTGTCTGTCCATCTGTCTGGGTTTTTCTGTCGGGGTGTCGGGTGTCTGTCTGTCTGTCTGTTTGTTTGTCTGACTTTATATCTGATTATATTTAGGCATAGTTCGTATACGCAATGGCATATAGTATTACTGTGAGGATTAGATTGTCGCACATTGTCGCGGTACGTTAACGCATGATGTAAATTGATTACAGCATTCAGGAGTGAAATCAAAGTGACGTCATACGTTCATGTCACGTTCCGCGTACACGCGCGAAAATATTCTTATCCTGGCCATTATGGGCGAGCACCCTGCAGGGGTACATGCCAGGGGTACATGCAATTCTTTAACACTTACAACGCAGTCCTTTGACCCATCGTAAGTCCAACCCGTCGTAACTCCGGGTGTCACTCTGACACACAAATCCCATACTTCAGGATGGTATTTACGACGCGTTGTATGCTGGTAAAATCCACCCTGATCTGGATCACGCAGCTCGGATTAATCTGGAACTTTCAGGTCGTACGGATATTTTATTTGGAGTAATCAATGACACTTAATTGTTTTTCCATAACGTTAAATCTTCTGATAATATGTTATCAAGTTCAAAACCATTATAGATATTTGATCTAGATATTTGAGAATGATCGACCTAATTGATTTCTCAGTCAAGCTCATCAAATCATGTTGGGCAAATATTATTTTACATTAAAATAACTACGGCCTGCACCATGCCATCACGCTATTTTAATTTGCAATACATGTAGTTTATCTTTATAATTAACAACAATTTAAACACACATTTTTTAATTCATCACGAAAACGGTTAATAATGGGAAATATCAAAAGCATATAATGATCTGTAAAAATATGAATCTTGAATATCTTGTTTATGATATTTTGTCGATAAACCAAAAAAAGCGCATTATCCAGATGTTCACGAGAAAACGTAAGTGACGTGGATGTGATAGGTACAACGGCAATGTACTTTTTCAATACCCGTACGCCGTGCTCGATATAAGCACACATTTGTTAAATTACTAAATATCATGCAATTTTGAATATTCGTAATTTAACTTCATATAAAAGTATAAATTTTCCTGAAGTAATGGAATTTCAGATTGGTAGAATAACATTTTGGTAAATCGAAATAGACAAGTATTTAATTTTGGAAGCAGTTTGAAATCGACATACTTATGCTGATAAATATCATGTGTACATATACCTTTTTCATTATTGGTTTTGCCTAATTGAATTGAAAGGCTAACCGACTGATAAACTAAAACAACGGAAATTGTGTCAAGGTGAAATTAAGAAAGGCGGTTGTAGCGCCATTTATCGTGTAGATTTCTAATTAGAGACGAGGAATAAAAATGACTATTGTTAATTTCATAATTATAATATATTTCAATATTTTGTTTATACTTTTTGACAAGTTTTTTTTTTGTCATTCTTTCTTGAATTCGGCTTTCTTTCTTTTCTTTCTGCCGTTCAATTTGTGTCCTTCTTTTTCTTCTCTCTCGTTTTGCTTTAATTCTTTTCTTCCTATTTTTTTTTCTTTTTTTCATTATTTCTTTCTTTCTTCTTTCTTTCTTTCTTTCTCGAAGATGCACCCAGCACTCATAAGACAATATCAAAAATATAAAACGGCTCATCGTTTTACATCACGTTTAAATCAGTAAAATTCTCAACATGCTCAAGTGGGGATTCCCCTTCCCTCGGTCACGCCACTCAAATGGTTTAAGGAAGGCTTTAGAGGAATCCGACAAGGTCTGTTCCTTAATTCTTACGTGGGCTGGTTTCTCGTCACTATAGATTTGAATAGATCTTCTTGAAATGCGCAATACTTACCATGTCCTGAGAGACTAAAGCACTGTCCTCTACTTCCATTTCTTCTGCATTTTATTTTAAGAGTATTAGCATAAATGATATACATGTAATCTTCTAATGCTTCATGTTTTAGTGTGCAATCGTTAATCTGTACATGTTAGCCACGTTTTGGTATAGCTTGACTGAAGGAGATACACTTTTGATGATGCATGGTCTACTCCAAAGTTCTTTACCTATTGCCTATACAATGTGTCCCATATAAAGTGGTTCTCGTCAAACATCTTAATTTATTTCAAATGAGTTAAAGCCATATTAAAATGTACGGTCTTTAAAAACTAAATTGATAATTTTTTCCAAACCTGATTTCAGGCATATTTGTAAAGTTGGCACATGTCCCAACTTCACCTAAATAGAATCAGTCAAACAAGGACAAAAGAGCAATTTTAAATCGTGGTTATTACGACAATTCATCATAGAATTCTATATACGTTAAACGGCAAAGATAGCCAGTGGTTTTTCTTTCATTTAATCTTAAAACCTTTCTTGCAGTTGTTACAACATTACTTAATAATTTTGGCAGAGAATAACAAAATCAAAAATTTGACGGAAATCGTATATTATGATTTTATAAAAGTCTGGTCCATGTCAATGTTAAATTTTGTTCACAGCATGAGCACATACTATTTCCTATTGCATCGTATCCCCTTGCTTCAACCTTTAGTATTATATAGGCTGGGGATATCGTATCCATGTCCATCAATTCATCAACTTGGTAGCAAATTAAAGCAGACACTCTACCCTTTAAAACGATAGTCCGATTTGAAACAGATTAATTTTCACTCAAACATGGAACAACTCCGCCTTAAATGTCACACCAATTCATGACGCATTGCTATATACTTGCGTAACAAAACAATAATGACGATTTACAGACGATTACATTTTGGCATTACATTTTTGAAAAGTCTAATTATTCGATTACTAGTATGTGGAACACCAGTCTGTCCGCAATCAACCAGCTCACAACTACCGTGAAAGCCAGTATAAAGCAATATAAAGTAGTCATGTTAGCTCAATCATTAAGGGAATTACTGAACAGCCAATGATCTAAAGAATATATTCTTGTTTTTACCATTATATAGTATATATTTTTTCACAACTTCAACTTGTGGTTATTTTCAATTTTGAAAAATAAATTAGAAATCGCTCTAAGCTTTAAGTACTCATCAGACATTTATGTTGTTTTATTATAACTATGGTTAATTTATTCTTCCAAAGTTGGATTTGTAATTTAAATCACACGATCTGTATTGAAAAATAACATAATAATATTCAAAAATATAAATTATATAAAATACTCAAAAAGAAAAAATAAGAAAAATGATGTACTTTCAAGAGTGAAAACTTATTACCGTTCAAAAAGTACTCGTGCTACATTTAAATTCGACCTTCGCGGGTATTCACAATTGAGTTATATCAGGCCATCAGGCACAAGATGTATGGACAATGCATATGCTTATCATTTCTTCAAGGCACAATCCCAAAGTTGCGTGCGGGGCCAAGTACGCTATTTGGTGCACATCTTGGCTAATCTGTGGCTATCTATGGATCTTTTAGGCTCATTTGCCACACAGAGCATTGATCAAACCATAGGGTCCCCACCTGACATCCCAGTGTCAATGCCCTTTAGACGTTAATGTTAACTGCGATGTTTAATTTTAAGAAATAATTTATTTTATCGGAAAACTAGGAAGGTGAATACCTCTTTAATGGATAGTCCCCTTAATATTAAGGCACCACGTCCTATTTGGTCCTATAGTGCCATCAGTGTCCGGTTAGATACCGATAACTCTATCTGTCATAGTGTTATCGTTTTTCATTAAAACGAATGTTCAGGGTACGATAGCAAGAGCCAGTGGTACCTATCAGGTCACCGATAGTGCTACAGGACCAAATAAGATGTGGTGCCTAAGCCGTTAGACTCTGATGTATTGGTGTGTGGCGATGTGGGCCTGGGCATGCTGGGCAAGGAACTAACTGCATGCTATTTGTCTCAATTACCCGTACGAGAACTCGGGGTACCAGGAACCGGGAGCCGGGAACCGGAAGCTGATCCTGGCTGCAATGATTTATTCAGTGGTAAAGTCTCGAACTCGGATCACCGGACACGAATGCATCGGATCGTGGAATCTAAGGCCTAGCTTGCCGATTGAGCTACATTGACTGCTTATTAATGAAATGATGTTAGTTTTTAGTCTTCACAACCTTTGGCCTAATTTACATATTTGTCTACGTTGTTCACGTTTTACCTATTGCATGGCAACCATAAAACATCATAACTCACTGAGTCAGTGACCAACTTCTAGTAATAACCTTCATAAGCTATTCACACATTGTGTGTTTTCGTTTCGAACTAATTGATTGAATAGGATCGCACAGGACAGTACATACTTAATTAGGTTGTCCTCCATATCGGAATCGACTTTCCTACTATCAATTTTCAATATCTCGCTAATTAAATTTGGTATCGAATTAATCAGCCAGGGCTATATATGAACTTAATGCTCATCGAGACGCGATGTAATCGTATAGGACCGTTCCTGATCATATCATGTTTCACGATCACTTCCAATCATAAGCTGATGAAGCTGAAATGAATTATTAAAAATATGAAGACATCTTCTGACGGCGTTTTAATTCTATTCATGATATTGCTATGAATACGGTATGTCAGATATATGATCATAATTGCGCTTATTGCAAATCGATTCAAATTTTGTAGAAGTTCATGTTGAAGTATTTCCCTCACTACTAAAGGGTATCCCATATAATGCATTGATCATATAGCTATTTGAATTTTAATTAACCATCAACATGACTAAGCTTAAAAAATATTAGTATATAAGGCATTGCGATGTTCAACAAACATTGGTAATTGATATGACAATCATGAAATAAAACATTGAACATATTTGTAACCCCCTCTAACACAATGCGAACGAAGTCGACAAAATGACTTTTGAGATATATCGTATATAATTTATTTGAAATAGTTCAAAACTTTAAACTCACACCGATCATGTATACCAGTCACTTTAGCAATGCAATGTATACCGGGTTTTGATCGTAAGTGTGTCCCCTTTATTAATCAAGAAGTGCAAAAAGTGCAATAATGTACGCTTTAATTAGACAATGAGATAATTTCAATTTAACAAATTGAAAGCATTGAAAGTCAATGTTGAAAATGCAGAGACACAGAAAATACAGAGATACGGCTCTTAAAACGAAACTTTTTCGCTTTTTAAACTTGAGATTAAAAGAGAATTTTAAATTGAACTTCAATATAGCACAGATATTGGCTTACAGGAACAACCTGATCAGAGACAGCGGGAGGTACTATCTACCAACGGCGTACCCTGTTTTGAGCCGACTAAACCGTCTGTGGCTCAGAGTAAGCTCAACATCGCCCCACGTGACAGATGAATTATGGAACTGCCGACGTAACTAAACGAAAGCTTCCTCTCTCAGCAAGCAATGAAAATGTTGCGGGAAATAAGAATCGTAAAACACAGATACTGACTTATCTTTACAAGTGCTGTGTGACAGATCATTGAAAGGGGGTATCTATAGAACTAATCATTTTAAAATTATTTAACTTCATTTAATTTAATATTATTTTATTTTATTTATAAATGCTAAAACACATTTCATTAACATCAAAAATAAAGTTAGAAATAACCACGTGAATCATTAATTTGTATTGCTCATAAACAAATGTGTGATCAATGTAATTTTACCGTGTCGCGGAACACCATTGAATAACATTTCACTCATGCACTTGCAGGGCGCATTGATGGTACACGGACAGTCTGGGAACACTGATTACATTCTTCTCTCTCTCCCTCCCCTCTATACCTCATTTTTACTCGCTGTCTGACAATAGTCATACCTCTATCTCGTTCCGTTGTCTGGCTATGTTTTTATGGTCCATACTGGAAATAACGTAACTTATAAGTTGTTTTATACGACTCTCATGAGTGATTCTGGTTTAAACAACATAATAAACATGTTATCCTCTGTTTAAATCATCAATTCAATTTGGTTTAAATCTACCTAAGAGCTCTGGGCATTTATTATATAAAGATTATTTTCTGTTCAGTTATTGTTAGTATATATAACATTCTGTTCATTGTTGTAATCTTTATCTTGATGTAGTTAATAATCCTAAAGCATTGTGGGTCTGTTTTGGCAGTTTTGGAAACATTGCTTTCATTATTATTTATTCATTTATTTTTGTGATATTGTTATCATTAAATTATTTTAAAGAAATAATTGAGATGTCAAGCTGGTTTTTTTTATTGTTGTTTATTTGTTTATGTGTTTGTGTGGGGGTGTTTTATGCTTGTAAAACAATTTACACAATAATTTGTACGCACAAATAATTATTTTCCCAAACTGCAGAACAAAAACTGTCGCACAATATATTGCGAATTTAAATGCCGATTTGGCATGAAAATCTGCCTATATGCACTGCAAAATATATTTCAAACAACTGCTTAATTCTTTTTAAAATCAGCTCGCGTTAAGTGCCAGGTTAAAACAACTTGTTAAGTTGTTCAAACCAGGCACATAAACAACCCAAATTGTTTAAGATATTTCTTTCTATGTGAGCATGCCAAATATATGTCATGTCTGTATGTCTGCCTGCCTGTTTTCCTGCGCGTTAATTAGTGTATCTTTTTCACACTTGCCAGCTATATACTGCGTATGAAAAGGTAGTTGCTATAAATGTGTTTGAGTGGGTGAAGTTAATTGATAGCTACCTAGAGATCTGAGTGCAATTCCTTGTATGGGCATTAACAATGCCATAATAAGTTCAATCTTAATCAGAGCTTTCTTGATGGTCCATCCCAAAATAGCCCGGTTAATAAATGGAGCTGTTAGCTACATGCCAGTTGCACTTATACCAACAATACTGTCACTTAAACCTCTCAACTTCAGAAATGTTGATATACTCATTGGTAAAAAAGAGGATACCTGATTTGTCTTGCCCAATTAACTATTTGGATCACAGACCCAAGAATATAGGTACAGGGTATATGTATTTAGATGAAGATTGAAAATTGATTGATTTTCATTATTGAAATGAAGACATTATTATGAACCCATAATATAATTTTAATAATTTTATGACGAGCTATAAATTATAATAACGCGATATTGATGATTAATGGCATCTGGAACAAGTTTTATGCTCACTTATTGACAAAAAGTCGACGAATTCTCACCTTTGATCCAATTAAGAGTCGTAGTTTAATGAACACTAAAACAATAACATGTATTACTGCTCTAGTTATTCGCACATTGATAATAAATAGACGGTGCGTCAAGATTTCTATTACTACAGCGCCGAAAATTTAAAATGTGTACACACTTTAATAGTATTAAAATGCTAACTATCACAATATAACTAAGCATAAGATAAATTGGGTCATATTTGTCATTAGAGAAAGAAAGATAATGAAAATATAAAATAAATAGTGATAATAATATAAAGAAATATTATTTTCATAGCTCTAAAAAACCATATACTGCATAGGGGCCTAATGAGAGATATTAATGAAAATGCGTTTGTACACAATAATTATATAACCTCTAACATGTTATTAGAAAAAAGAAATCTATAGTAATACGGTACTATCTGACCAAATTGACATAGATGAACTCCGTTTGGAAATCATTCTCTTAAGGGATTTTTTTCAGATGATGGTATTTTGAAGCGCCAAATGCGAATTGAAAGAGTTCAACTGCTAAGTTCAGATTCGATTTACATTATTGTCACAGCTATCAATTGCTCCACTGTAAGTCATCGGTTATAGCTTATCTGAAGCAGAATTTGCACCAAAGGGTACAAACATAAGATATCTATAATGATATCAGTCAAGAGGTTAGGCAGGATAATAGGAAACCAAGCGACCAAAACCCGAATGTCTTTGATGTCTGGTAATAAAAATCGGGTACACACCGTAATGGTATCTATAATGCAATCGGGTATTATGTCTTGATATGATTGCATTTTAACAATAAGTTTCTTTATTATAGTGATAACAATTTTTTCTCTTTATTTAAATTCAAGCAGATGATGATAATTATAAGATGTGTCGTTTGATATCTCATTTAAACAAATGCTTTCAATGCCATTTATTATTATACAATTGATCGATTTTTCTTTTCCTCATTTTCCTTTTTTTTCAGATTGCCAGTCCAATTCCACTCATCGTCATCATCTCTTCCATCATCTTCTAGCCCTACCACAGGGCCTTTTTTTATTACACATTACATACACCATGCTATATACTGAGAATTGCTAAAAACCCAGTGACAGCTCACAACCCACTAACCGCTGTTCCCGAGATCCCTTTTTTTTTATTACACATTATTATACACCATGCTATATACTGAGAACTGCTAAAAACCCAGTGACAGCTCACAACCCACTAACCGCTGTTCCCGAGAAGGGAATTAGCACCCGGGGGGGGCACTCAATATTTTTTTTGGTAGGGGTGTGCCACCGCCAGTTTCGAACTTGAGGTCTAAGGAACTGATCGGCAGGTCAAAAGGGGGTCTAGGGAACTGATCGGCCGGTCAAAAAGGGGGGTCTTGGGAACTGTTTGACCGGCCAAAAGGGGGGGGGGGTCTTGGGAACTGATCAGCCGCCAAAATCTGAAAAATCTCGGCAACTAAACCATGCAGGCCAAACCAGGGTTCAATTTTGTTGCGTTTTTGCCACAGATTTTTGAAGGAATCGATTTCACTTTGAATCAAAATAGGTCTGTTTTGGCCTATTACGATGAAAATCTCAGCAAAGCAAAACAGCATTCGAATCAAAATTACTAGACCCTGCAGACCTACAATCTATGCTATACTAGCCTACTGATAATCATAAAAGCCCACCATAAAAACAAACCCACAAGAATATTTTTTTCAGTGCCGAAAAGAAAAACATTTTGACTACATTGAACTACATGAGATGATTGAGTGAAGTGTGCAGAATTTGACACCATTCCACTAGACCAGTAGGCCTAGATCGTAAATTACCTTTTAATTCACTGTTATGGCCAGCTGCAAGGATGTGCACACAATTATTTGTGGGAGGCCCCTACTTTTCCTCATATTTGGCAATTTTATTCCCAAAAGAGATCTCAAAATCATTTATTTCTAGCAAAATGTTCATCAGCTGAAGGCATCGGCATCGCGGCAGGCACTGGGCAGTGCAGTGCTGTTTATAAACAAACCAGTGTTGCCACTACTAAAGGAGCCCAAAATCCCGCCCAAAGTTCACCTTATTCCTAATACAACTTGTGTTTCAATGGGGGAAGAAATTTATGGAAAATTCCCTTTTTGGGCTCACAAAAGTAGCTTTTGGGCTTGAAATAGTAGGACAGAAAACACGCCTGTCAAGATGCCAATGAGAGCGGAAATCGATGATCTGAGGGTCTATGGAACGGCTAGAAAAATTTCGGGGCTTCAGAGCGGGCAATCAATGAATTCAGAGGGTCTAAGGAACGGCTAGCGGCTCTGAAAAAGGGGTCGTCGCCGCGGCACATACCCGTATAGCTGGGAAATGTGAGCCCCCCCGGGAATTAGCAGTCACTGGCAGCAGCTCTCTGGACATAGCCAGGTTTTATGATATAGCATGGTTTTGGATCACCACAGTCAAAAGGCCCTATACTAGTAGGGCTATCATCTTCCGTCTTGTCTACGCACCACTCTCATTCCAAGGTAGTTGGAAGCAGTGGTTAGCCGGCGCCTTAGTTCCACTCTTCGGCTTCGGCTACGGCTACTTCCTCGGGTTCCTCGCCCACCAACCACCCGTAGGTTGCCGTGCCATTGCGTTTGCATCGGCCAATAAAAGTATTCCAGAAGTTGTGGCTGCTTCTTTTCCGTTAGTGGGACTCTCACAAATAACGTTTGTATGTGAAGGACTATTTTTTCTAATGCTTTATAAAGTTGTCATTTGTTATCTAACATGGTGATGAAGAATTATTGGATATGTAGCTAGACGAGTCTTTACAATAAGGTGCTCCATCCGTGAGTATCCACCGTCCTTGAAATAATCAGAGGCTGTATGACATTGACAAGTGTGGCCAGATTCCAAAGTTGCGCCCAAATGATTATTTGGGTTACCAAGGATGATACTGCAATGAACCGCTTCTGAAGGGACGAAACCTGATCATACCGCCATGATTAACGCACAGTGACGAATATCAAACTAGGAACTGTTCCTGTCCCTTTATATTATCTGACTACAGAGGGCGATTCTTAACAGTTCAAAACCGTTTCTGCATTGGTCGTTGCTCGCGGTCGGCGAATCACATACGGCATATCATGGATTAGATAGGGCTGGTTTCTAGTAACATTTTATTCCGCATTATACGGAAATCGTGACGATATATTACAAAACGATGGCACGTATTATGAGCCTGAACTTCGTATTCCACATGCCAGTGCTTTCAGGTCTTAGTGTGTCGACATGTCTTATCACACAATACACTTCTAGTGCCCGTTTCTATTCATCGTTATGTATTCTTCTCCCGTGCATTATTTTCGCGAACTACCCTTCATAGCCCAAATTATATAAACCTGCACGCTAAACAATGCATTACGCTCAAATACTAGAAATACTACTTTCACATAACTATATAATAGAGTTAGGTGGCGCTTTCGACACAGAGGTCACATAACAGGCGGCATAGGACACGCAACACGGACGTACGAGGCTGGCGAAGATACAGGGCTGACAGCCCCATTCACAATACACGGTTAGCGATTATAAATGGACAATTAACATACTTGCAGTGGGGTACTTTGCAGAACCCCAACGGTTTTAGAGTAAGATAATTTTGCTTTGACACCACATAACAAATTTAGAATTGTTTGTGAAGATTTCATGATTATGTGTTAATCCAATGGCGACGTCAAAAATAGCGATATCGCATCCACCATCATCTGTCACATAACTATATAATTGTCTGTTTGATATATATATACCATCAAAAAAGTACGAATATACATTCTGTGGTGTTAAAATGGTATAGTTACAAACGGTGTTCTATTTTGCAAATATCATTGTCATAAATTATGATTAATGACCTCAAATAAATCAAACATCAAATGAGAATAATCGAGCTTCTATTAATTAAAAAGGGCCAAACACAGGTGGAACATAATTATACAAGATGACACCATTGCAAAATATTCAGCATTTTACAAATGAAATACATGTATGCCTATATCTAAAATAACATGGCCGGGCCCGGGAAACACACACTAGCGCATAATATCATGATCATGCTTTATAATACTGAACAAATTGTAAAATCCCAATGTCGTGTGTTTTAATATAAGTAGATTTAAAGTTCAA
Organism: Amphiura filiformis; assembly: GCF_039555335.1. Classification (NCBI taxonomy): domain Eukaryota; kingdom Metazoa; phylum Echinodermata; class Ophiuroidea; order Amphilepidida; family Amphiuridae; genus Amphiura; species Amphiura filiformis. Next base: position 14,535,638 of record NC_092642.1, on the reverse strand, counting down.
ATTATAGAACTATAAAGTCCAGTTGATATTGATATGTTTTTTCTCTCATCTCAATTCACCGTAGTACTAGTCGGACATCTAAATCGATCGTTTCCAGGTGAACTGGTTCAGTGCTCTCTGTGTTCGAAACCACGATATTAAATGATCACAACATAAAGTCAATTGGCTACAAACCATGCGTGAATAAGTTACTAAAGTATGACGTATGGCGCAATCGATACCATTGATAGCTAAACTTATACAGGGATTGATTTTCTTTACCAGTTAAATGCTACCTATCTGGTCAATGGCCTGACAGTGTTTTTAAAATGTAAGATATTTTCCCTAATATTAAAACTAATAGGCCTATAATGAATGCAGCAATTAATATTGCCTATTGTTTTAATACACTCAAAGTGTATGACGGATAATGTACTCGTGCAAATGCATTCGTCAAGATAATTGCACTTGCCATGGAGTTATTGCATTTAGCTCTCGAGCCTATCGGCTCTCGAGCTAAATGCAATAACTCCACGGCGCGTGCGATTATCTTGACGAATGCATTGCACTCAGTTCATTATCCTTATCGTATCGAACGAATTACAAGTACTTCAGCAGTGAGTTTGTACTGTTTACGACACTCGATGTATATAATGACGATTGACGGACCATTCTACCACTAATCCATGGACCTTTCGCTTAATAGTCCAATTATATGAGCTAATTATATTTTTGACATAAATACAAAATCTAAAATGTTACAATTTTGGAAACTATATTTCAATTAAAGCCTCATTATGCATGAAGAATATCCTATTCAGTGCAAAGGTTCAAGACATAAATTCATTTTTTACTCCATGATTGCCGCAGTGTTACCCCCTGACCTACTGACAATCTTTTAGTATAAAAAAATCATTATATTTATGATAAAGTCAAAGTGTATGTAATAAGTACTGTATTTCATATTTTGCAACCCGTTCTCTTTCACTTCAACCACCGCCTTTCATTGTGTAAACCGTGATTTTTCCAACATATTTTGTTATTACTTCCTAACTAGTGTGAATGGTATAAAAAATTATGGGTGTAATTCTACCACTAAAAACGCAAGTTTTCAGTAAATCTAGCCCTAGAGATCAGGTTATTACTAGCCCTGGGCTTCCTCACGAACTTTTGTAGGGATGTGTTGTATTATTTATTTATTTATTTATTATGCTTCATCACTGGCTCATATACAATTACAAAGATAAATATATTATATAAATATTGCACATACTAATAATCAAGACAAAGTAAAGAATAAAATGCCAGCGAAAAGAATGGGACAAACAGGTGCAAAATCACCTCTAGGACCATCCCACCTTTCGATTTTTGAAAACAAATTATTGGGAAAAAAAAAACATCACAGCCCCATATCCCAAATTAAATAAGCCTGCAATTCGAGCATCTGCAGTAAGAGCTCCAAGAGCATGTTTTCAAAGAACAAAAATTTTGAGTAAAATGAGAATTCAAAAATTCAACCACCCCGGATTTGAAGGAAGAAAAGGAACTGGCTGTCCTTGTAGACAAAGGCAGCTGGTTCCAAAGCTGCACAATGCGATTAAAATAAAAAGTCATGTGCGCTTCAGTTTTGCAACGTTGAATTTTGAGTTTAAATGGATCGGAAGATAATCTAGTGGTGGGATGGTCCTTCCCATTCCCTTGGCTGAATTTAACATAATTATTGACATTAATATCATAGTGACCCTCCCTGCATCTGTAAAAAAACAAGAGATCACTTTTGTCTCTCCTGAGAGTAAGGGAAGTAAGTCCAAATTGGTAAGCCTCTCCTTATAATCCTGATCAGGATAATGTAAAATGAATTTGGTAGCTCGTCTTTGGACTCCTTCCAACATTTGGATGTTATGTTTGGATGTACCGCTCCAAAGACAGCTACCATACTCAAGATCACTCCTGATCAGGGAACTATAAAGAATTCTGGTAACTTTTACTGGGGCATTGAACCCTACTGTACGCATGATCATGCCCATCTTACGATTGCATTTTTGACAACTCTATTAATATGGGTATCCCAGACAAGTTTAGTTGATATGTCGACACCCAAATCTTTGATATGGTATCAATTTTACTGAGAGTTGTGCCATTCATATTATAATCATAAAGGACGGGTTTCCTGCATCTTGTCAAGGAAATGACCTGGCATTTGGAAGGGTGAAAATTAAGCTCCCAGGTATTACTCCAATTGACTAGTGCATTTAAGTCTGACTGAAGCTGCTCACAATCTGAAGGTTTTTTTACATTAATAAAACACTTAGCATCATCGGCAAATAAAGCAATCTTAGAATGTTGGGCAACACTGTTGTATTTTCCCCTCCTCTTCTCCTTCCACAGGGTATGGACAAGTTTAGACCTTTTTCGACAGCGAACCTGCTAAACACTTACTAATTGTACTGAACTCTCGTTGTTTTAAAAAGCCTATCCCAGAATTTAAATTAAAGCGTGTTTAATTTGTTTGAACCCTGTATAGAGGGCGCCATTGGTCGTCTGTGATGCAACAATAATGATAGATAATCTGAAAAGGATAGCTTGTAGTGTAGAGTATGACACATTTGGTGGTTTTAACACGAAGTACGTGATTCTTGCAAACAATTTTGCTTAATGGCTGTACTACTAAATATTGTATTATTTTAATATATGGATACGTACAAAGTGAATATGGTAGATCCTGAAATATATTGCATACACCAGACACTGTCTTTGAAATGACGTAAAGAGCTTCTAGTCTCATCAAGAAGAGCAATAGATTACTCCATTTAATGTTCACACTCCCCTTGTAGAAAATTTAGCTTCCACAGAGGGTGTATGAGTTTCAAATAGAATAAGCAATTGGGAACTTCCATCTGAAATACTCGCTCCAGTTGTGGAAGATTATAGATAGAGGTAAAGCAATATACAAGGGGACTGTGGATTTCTAAACAATTAACCCTTAGCCAAGTCAATTTAAATAACATACTCCCTCTGTTGAAAACTGTTCTTAAATCTTCCACTGGGGAATGGCAAATTTAACATGGAATAACCCAATACATCATCTTTGCTCCTCTCAACGACAATATCTGAAACCCATCCATTTGTGACATTTTTGGTGTTGTTTGTCATTATTGTATTATAATAATAATAATAATAATAAACAGACACTTAATATAGCGCATTATTACGAAGAGCCTCAATGCGCTTTACAACAAGCAATTAACAAAGATACAATATATATGCAAAATATAATGCAAAATGAATCAAAATATGAACCAATAATTATGAGGAACACGCAAAGGCAAGAGTAAATAGGGAACCCTTGAATAACGAAGAGGTCACCAGTACATATGAGCAACATTAAGATGCAACAAAGTATAATGATAAACAATTCAATCATAAATACAACAAATATAATAAAGCATTAATGAAACCGGTTATCATGAACATACAAAGACAAAATATTATATGGAACCCTGGAGGAGCAGAGGTCGCCAGTACATGCATCCTCAGCCTAGATCCTCAGCATCCGGCTCTTGAAACAAACAGGGAACCTGAGCACAAGAAAAATAAGCAAAACACACAACCCTGGTGGAGCAGAGGTTGCTAGCACATGCATCCACAACCAAGATCTTCAGCATCTGGTTCTTGATGAAGCAGGGTATTACAAATTTTGAAACATGTGTGTCTTGAGCAATTTTTTGAAACAAGCAGCAGATGGAGCGGAACGGATGTTTTCTGGTAAGGTGTTCCACAGTGCGGGTGCAGCTGACGCAAAAGCTCTATCGCCGTAAAACTGCGTAGATGAGCGGCGTGTAACAGACAGAAGAGTTTTGGAAGATGAGCGAAGATGACGTTTGGGCTTGTACAATGAAATGATGTCAGATATGTAGCGTGGAGCAAGGTCGTTGATCGCTTTATAGGCGAGAAGAAGGATCTTATAAGCTGTACGCTGTTTGACCGGGAGCCAGTGAAGGGAATGAAGAACTGGGGAGATGTGTTCGTGACGAGATACGCGTGCGACAAGTCTGGCAGCCGTATTCTGGACTCGTTGAAGCTTGTTGCTGTCGGAACAAGGAAGACCATACAGGGCAGAATTGCATGAATCCAAACGCGATGTAACAAAAGCGTGAACCAGTCGCGCACATGTTGTATCATCTAAAAAATTGCGAATTTGGCCGATACGACGAATTGCTGTGAGAGCACCTTTGCAAGTGTTGGAAATGTGGTCTTTCATTCGAAGCTCAACGTCGAAATGGACACCAAGATTGCGAGCGCACGATGACGCGTTAATCTCTGAATCACCAATTGTAACAGTAGGAGATGGGGATGATGTATTTGAAAAACGTGATCTGAAATGAAGAACTTCGGTATTAGCATCATTGAGAACAAGTTTATTTTCGATGGCCCACAATTTCACATCCTGGATACATTTCTCAATTCTGGAGACTGCTGAATCTCTATCCTCTGGAGGGAATGTGAGGTAGAGTTGCGTGTCGTCTGCATAAACGATAGTGTTGATACCATGGCTGTTAATGATGTCCTGAAGAGGAGCACTGTACAAGGTGAAAATAAGAGGGCCCGCTACAGAGCCTTGAGGAACTCCCCATTTAAGGGGAACCTTCTCCGATAAATCATTTGAGATGTTGACAGACTGCGTGCGGCCATCTAAGTACGAGGTGAACCAGTCCAATGCTGTTCCCGTGATACCATACCGCGATGAAAGACGTTTCAGTAGGATGGCATGATCGATGGTATCAAACGCGGATGAAAAATCCAGAAGGACTAACAGGGCCTCATGACGAACATCCAGAGCACACAAAATGTCATTCATGACGCAAAGAGTGGCAGATTCGGTGCTATGGTGGGGGCGGTATGCAGACTGTGCCCTAGTATAGAGATCGTGTTCAGCTAGGTAGGTCTGCAACTGAGCAACTGCAGCACGTTCAATTAACTTGCCGAGGTACGCTAAATTCGAAATTGGACGGAAGTTAGCTAGATTGTCGACATCCAGATTCACTTTTTTGAGAAGAGGTATCACGTGGGCATGCTTGAGAGACGCCGGGAACTTTCCAGATGATAGGGACTTGTTCACAATGCTGGTTAGCACAGGTAAGATTGGCTCAATGCACTCCTTAAAAGTGCACGTGGGTAAAGGGTCCAGCTGACAAGATGTTATGGACGATGAACGAATGATCTTCTGCAAGTCTTCCTCAGATACATGATCAAAATTTGAGAAAGTGCTGGTACAGGGAGCAGAGAGGTCATCAAGAAGCATCGATACCGGCGACGAATCAAGGCGTTCTCGAAGTGCATTGATCTTTTGGTGAAAGAAGTCCGCAAACCGCTTGGCAAGGTCACCTTTGTTCGTATGGGATGGAAAGATGGTGTCAGATTTAGGCTTCGAGAGCTTGTCCACTACACGAAAAAGATCTTTATGATCCGCACGTTCAATCTGCTTCCGGTGAAAAGATGACTTAGATTCATTGAGCATGTTTCTATAGTTGACGCATTGTTCCTTGTAGAGATCTTGGTGAACAGACAGCCCAGTGCGTTTGTATTTTCTCTCGCGACGGCGCTTCTCCTGTTTGGCTGCCCGTAGCGCATCATCGTACCAGGGAGCGTGAGGGCGAAGAATAACGTTTCGCTCCACAACAGGGGCATGGGCGTCGATGATTTCACTCAGAACATCAGTGTATTGCTCAGTCAAAGAATCCAGATCACTAGCAGGATCACAGAGTAAGGAAGATTCCATGATATCTTTGTGGAATGACACAATATCAACGTTGCGCAATTTGCGGCCACGTATCATCTTCCTTGTCGGCGGCGGACGAGAGATGTTAATCAGACATTTGACCGCAGAGTGAAATGAAGGAAGATCATCATGAATTGATGTCGAAGTGACAAGGTCATCATCCTTGTAAGATATTAGAAGATCCAAGGTGTGATTTCCCTTAGAATAGGTTGGACCAGTGACGTGCTGAAGTAAATTGTAGGACTCCAAAATGTTTAGAAAAACAGACGATTCTCGATCATCAGGAGTGTCCACGTGAATATTGAAATCTCCAGCCAGCAGGATCCTTGACGAGGATGCAGTACAGGTTTCTAGTAGAGAGGAAAATTCATCTTGAAAAGCGGAGAAAGTGAACTTGTTTATGCGATTTGGTGGTGGTCAGTACAGGACGATTAAACGGAACGAAGATGACTGAGAAGTTACGTTCAAGTCCAAGTACTCAAATGTACTAAAATCACCGGTGGTGTTGAAGTCAACATTAATGCCCTTGCGAACGATCACGGCAACCCCGCCACCTCTTGAATTGAGACGATGCTTGTGATGGATGACAAAATGCGGAAGAGTATTCTGGATATCAGCGATTGCACGATTATCTCGAACAGTCCCGGTAAGCCAAGTTTCTGTAATGGCTAACACATCGACATGATGATGGATAATAAAATCACAAATAGCACTAGATTTCTTTTTTGCTTTCATGGAGCGAGCATTCCATACCGCAAAACAAATATTTGGAGCATTATGGGCACTATCTCTATTAAGCGGAATGCTAATAAGATTGTTCTTATTTACTGATGATGAAGCGGTGCATTTTGGGATTCTGTTCTTTATGCAAGTTTTTATTGACCGCTTTTTGTGTTTGCCAGCTCTGCAACCTCTGATTTCTTGATCAATACGAGAATAGTTATTGTTTATCACACTTTTTCGCTCAGACGATCGATTGGGTGGAAAGAGCAAGAACGGTCTCATGATGAATAAAATGAAGACAATTAAGTACTATACAACAGTCAGCAGTAAACATGTAGCGTAGCTAGTATAGTAAAACGCAATGTATATCAATAGCATATAATAACATCGATGAACGTTCAAGTTCGAAGAATGAAAAATGTCAAAATAACACGGAACAGTTTAAAAATTTTAGCGATTGAGTATTGTTTGGAATGATTTCAAATATTATATTAAGTTAATTGTTACATTTGGATGTTGCCAAAAAAAAAAAAATTATGACAAGAGGCAGTGTGTCCTGAACTCGCCACCCTTAGCGTTACATCACAAGTATCATGAATATTTACACCAAGCGAGTTTCTAATTAGATTATCTCCACAATTATCAACCCTAAACAAGCAAAAGTATACATTTTTGGAAAGCTGAAGGCATAAGTAATTCAAATATACACATTTCAACTCATTATACAGGGTGACCTTCAGGTTATACAGGTTGGAATAAAAAAGATTCGGATAAAAAATGGGTTACTTAATGCATTGCTTATTACCAACTTGTAGTAATAAACTGGAAGTAAACAACATTCATTTGGTTAGAGGATAGAGGGAGCCCACTGACTTTGGAAGAAACCAAAATCACAGCTGTTTGGTAATCTCGGAATACAGGGTGTCCCAAAGTATGTTTTTTTTTACAATTCAACATGTTTTGAACTGAAACATTTTGCCCCTGACCCATACAGAAAAAGTAAGTCCATAATTAGATTCCTCATCAAATTTCCCTTCAGAAAATCTATACTTTGACTATGGTAGGATAAGTAATTAAAATTTTACTTTTAGATTTTGAAGACATCCGCATTACTTACTACAGTGTTTACTATGAAAATGGATAGTTAAGTATGGAAAGTTTGTATTTTCTAGACTAAACCAATCACAAATGATTAAAAACAATTAGTAGAATTCTTTAGCTGTAAGGTCATGAGTCTTTTATGCTAAATAGAGTCAAAATCCAATTAACAGCATTTACAGAAGCATATTATGCACTAAAAATATCAATCCCATATAATAGAGTTTGTGTGTACCACATCCCACACCTCCGCCACCCTGCCCATTCTGAATTCTATGAAGTACAGTGTCAGTATTAAAAAGGCTAACAGAGTTGAACGTGCACTTTATTTAGCAATAAAATGAGAGCACAAGCATGATAATAACTTCTTGCTTGGTAGAGATATCATCATTTAATTTGAGTCGAATTTGGGAAAATGTAACATCGCCACCTTTTTTGGGTGGCGAGTTCAAGACGCACAACCAAGATTGATGAAATTCAAACTCCCTTGAGGAAGATATTTCCAAAATTGTCCATAGGGGGAGTACTAGTACAATCTTAAATATAAAACTTTGCAAATACAAGACCCTGAAAATGAACGATAATAATTAATCCAATTTAAGGGGCAGTAGCATCACGCTAACTGGAAAATATTAGACATTGTTTTCTATTTTATTGGTATGGAAAATCAAATTTGACACTCCTCTAAACTGCTCATTGTAAAGTAATTTACTGTGCTAGTTGGATTCCTTGTATCATTATCTTTCTGAAAATGTACACTTTTATGTACTTATCCTCATTGCTTAAAATATAAAACAATGTCTACAATTTTCACCTTAGAGTGACCATTTATGTCCATAAAACAATTCACTAGTTGAATGTACAAAACATGCTGACACATGAATAATTTACATTTAATTACAATTTATTTTATTAGGGTAATAAAAATATAATCCAATCCACTCTATGACATGATATGCATGTAACATTTCGTTATAAATTTGGCAGATGGCCGAATCCGGATTCGGCTTTTGGTAAATTCATTTTAAGCATGTATTAGAGAAGAAGGGATCAATGCTTTATCTATAGATGGCAGCATATCAATTTTTTAACGATATCATCATCTACCGTACTGTGATGCTCTGGTAACACTGTATGCCTCCCTCTTTTGATTACTTATTACGTTGTTATCATCTGATGTCCATAAAAAAAACCCGATATGCAGCCTTTTATTATGTAAAGCATTGATCCCTTGTTCTCTAATTAAAAAATAATGCATGCGTAACATGAATTTACCAAAAGCCGAATCTGGATTTGGCTATCTGCCGAATTCATAACAATTTATTAGCATACCCAAAAATTACCACTCACCAGGATGTTGAATTTGAACCACAGGACAGAATCCCAACACCTGTAATACTGTAAAAACATAAGCATAACGTGCTAACTATCGAGCGCTTTTGAAAACATGAAATTGTACCAAAGATGGCCGCTTTACCAACTGAGCTAATGGGGTTGAGACACACATTTGCAGGTTTACTTGTTCGAATATAACTATGTGTATCAATGATTTGCTCAAAACCCTTTTCACTTTTGTGGATGGGGATCTTTATGTTTGCATGTTTTAAAAGCGCTCGATAGTTAGCACATATGCTATAGCTATCAAGTTTTTACAATTTGTCACCTGACTCTGTTAATTTCATCACAGATCCTGCTTCCAGGATCTGTGATTTCATTGAGATATTTTCATTTATTATTGGTGTAACCTTGATATCATTGAAACTCTTATGGAAACCTTATTTTTAAACATTTACAGCACAAACAATAACACCCATTGCATAACACACTTATAATCAATGCTTCGATGCTTTATTATTGTAATTTAGCAATCCATCAAAACTTTGCATTGTTTAACTGTACACAAATTATATAATTACATTTTAAACACTGAGAAGTAGTTTGAACATAATAAATGTTTGATGTTTATGATATTTAAAATATTGCACTAAGAAACTACAGTGACATCAAAGTAAACAATAGTCATGCTTTGGCATGTTTGTTGTCATCTAGGATTTAGAGGAACATAATTATTTGATTGTACAACAGGTGGTGGCTAACTCTTTCATACCCAATGGTCACATTGTAAATGATCTTGTTTTGCACACACACCGAGGTACATTATTATTATTATTATTAAAAATTTCACACAAAAATATTATGTAGAATATTTTATAGATTCATATGTGTAAAACCAGAGAAATAAGATCTGCTAATTGGACGTCTTCGGATTATGTGACATACATGTAATCACACAGCTAAACTCCAAACATAAAAAATAAAACATTTTACAGAAAGGGGTTGAATGTTGTAATATACATTCCAAAAACATGTTTGAAAACTTGATGCAAACATTCTAACATAATGTTATCTAGAGTCAACAAATATTTTGCTAAAATTTTTGCCAAAATTTTATGACATTTTGACAACATTTTAAAAATGTTGTTGTAGTGTTTTTCATATTAAAATATACACATATATAAACGTTCATATAAATGTTTTTATGATCTTCATATAACCAGACATTTAAATGTTAATGACCACAGTGACAAATGTGATGCCACTCGCCCATTTTAGATGTCGAGTTCAAAGCACATGCCCCTATCATTAGCTCAAGGCAGTTTATTATTTCAACTATTTTACAGAATAAAAGTTCAGATAACAATGTCAGCTTTCTTTTGATACCAAATTTATTGATATAGACTAGTTTTTAAAGAAAATTTTAACATTTTTGCACTGCAAGCCACCAAAAATGACATTTCCCATTGAGTTTGTACATAGTGAGCCGCTGCCTCATGAGCCGCTGCCTCCACCACCCCTGACTTGGGTCATTGGATTGAATGCCATTCTGCTTCTGTTCAAGATACCTTCATGTAACTTTCCATAGTTCATCATTAATATATTAGCTTTCATTTGGTACCAAAGTTATTGCCATAGCTTCTTTACTTTCAAAGATATTCTCAAAAAACAAAACAATCATGGTGAAAAGTGTGACACCACCACCCTTTTTGGGTGTTCAGTTCAAAACGCATGGCCTTATACTTTCTCTTTATTCAAAGTGTAGCTTTAAGATAGGGTGCATATCATATCAACTTACTCTGAACTATACCATGGTACATGCTCTTACAAGATTATCACAATGAAAACCAAAAATGTGTTCCCAAAACACTAAAAGTGAGAATACCAAATTTTCAGTCTCTTACAATACAACATTTGATATTAGTATTATAGCATTGAGCACTATTATAGGTAATCATTTATTACCCCCTCATATTAAATTTCACATGATTTAATAAATATATAACTTGTATACACCATAATATACAAATATTCACCCTTGTTCCAATACAACATTAGATGTTAGTATATGCATACTATTATACAAATATTCACTGCTTTCTTCGGGTCATGGTTAAAATTATAGGCCCAAGGTGATCTCAAAACCATGCTATGACCCAAGGCGCAGCCAAGGGTCATAGCATGGTTGTTTTATATATCAAATAGTACCTTATATTTTCAGATTCGGCCATTATCGTAACGTTTCTTCTTGTATTTACTCCCGTTTACTTTTCGTGTTTTTGTACCAGTACCAATGCAATGTTGTCTTCTGCGGAATAAAAAAATTGTGACCCAACCAACTTCGCCCTGGAAGTAATATCCATCTGTAACACAGACTGATTATCAGCACCCAATATGCTCGTTAAATGGATGTACGCGGATGTTGAGATTGATTCTCTCAAAAACAGGGCATAGTTAAATCAATGCCCCCACTTTTAACCAATCAGATGACAAGGTGAGGTATACAGTGGAAACTCATTATAACGAAGTTGTCAGGGACAGAAAAATTGGTTCTTTATATCCCAATTTCGTTATATCAGGGTTGTAAAAACAATAAATAACAAAAGAATTTTGTATCTTGGTTCTGGAAAAATACTTCTTTATAACAGGGTTTTTCTTGTATCAGATTTCGTTATAATGAGGTTTTACTGTATAATGAGTACTATAGATAAGTACTTACCCATATTAAATTTCACATGATTTACTAATACATAAAATATGCTACCCGATTTAATCCACTCAGGCTAATGTCTGCAAATACAAAACTAAGATATAGCCATAAATAGGTTAGGTCATAGTTAGTCATAGTTACATGTAGTCATAGTTAGTCATAGTTAGACTATGTCACATATTGTAACTGCGCAACCAAATCATGCAGTTATAAACATGGGGTGTGGACTGATAGAAAGGGAATTTTTTACTTCATATAAACCTGATAACTGTATTAAAAAAAAATATGACTTTGGCCTGAGTGGACTGGATCAGGTCACATACCGTATTGTCTGAAATAAACGCTCCCCCTCTAATAAATGCTCCCCTCCCCCCCCCCAATTTTTCAATGAAAAATTGACAACAATGCAAACATTTCCATGTCATATCGTGTGAGTAACCTTAAAACTTGTATCAGTCATGTCAGTGACAATCGCTAAATTGCATGGAGAAAACCTAATATAACTCAAACTTCCATCCATTTCATTGCATTATTAATGGTAGAATTCTTGCTTGATGATGCACTTACGGGTGTAATTTTTTGTATTTACCACAAAAACATCATTTTCCACACGACTCTGTGGGCGCCACCATCTGTATAGTATTAGTATAGTCATAAATCCCTCCTTTCTACAGGAGCACCATCGGGAAATTGAACCAGATTTCTTTCACAAATGGATTCACCCATTTGAAATTCACACTCCCTCAGTGGAAGATTATGTTCATGTCTTCCATAGAGGGTGTATGGATTTCAACTGGAATAGCCGATTCACCATTTTTATCCCTTCATCCTATACATTGCGGAGGTTTTAGAAGCAACATGTCAGGAATTGTAAGTTTAATTGATAGGAAATAGCCCTGCAAGTAACTGATTATTATGTATTCAATGAACTCTAATAGACAGAAGGTTTTATTGAAAACAGATTGGCTGTTAAGAAATGTCATAAAGGAAAAATGTTTTTACATCCTAATGCCCTTTTAAGTTTTTTTAATAACCAATTAAAACCTTGTGTCTAAATTAATTGAATGCATAACAATGCAGTAGGCCTAATAATACTATATGGCGACACTTCAAATCTATTCTATCCAAATAAGTTGTTTGTGTGTAACTCATGGATAGGCAAATTAATGAACCTACTATTTTATAATACATAATTATTTCAATTCAACCTTGGCCAAGGTTGAACACTCGGCATGCTTGTAGCTTTGCGATAAACACGCAGGCATATATCACAGTCCAGAAGATACACACCCCATACATTGTGTATGCTTAGTATGCTAGATGTATGCAACAGGTACATTCCAACATGGTCAAGAATTACTTTTTGTGATCCACAGCATCATCCCCACCCCCCCACTTTTCTCAAAAAAAGTTGAGACTTTTGTATCACTGGAAATCTCTGGCTACGTAATGTTATGTACAAAATAGTTCTTGCAGAATAATTCGTTTAGCAAATATATCGTGAAATTTTAATTTTTCGTTCTGGTATATCAGTACGAAATTACAACACATTGTCTATGGAGCAGTGTAATACACATAATCATGCATAACTCAGTAAACGCATAAAATTGAATCAATTAAAATTTTAGGAATAAGCTTTTTTCGTGGATGTCTACTGAAAAATGTGATAAAAACTAAATATATTTAAACTTTTGCTTACAAAAATTCACATCATTGATGTCCCACTGAAAAAGTATTCCAGTGGTTAGCGAAGAAGGTCCATCTGTAATAGCTGCCAGGTGCCATACTTTTAGATGTACACAGTTTTAGAATGTAGAAATTATCAAATGTGAAACAGGGCAGCAATGGCAGAGAGGGCCTTTTTTCTCTAACCCCTTGATTTAGCCAAAAAGCATGTATTGGTAATGGCTTTCTTTACTAGAGAAGTTTGTTGAATAAGTTCATCAGGTTTGTTGGTTAAATAAATGAAATGACATTTTTGCTTGACAAAATCAAGTGAATTTCACTCACTATGAATGAAATATTGTAGTTAGTAAAAATTCACTTGGTTTCGTCAAGCAAAAATGCCATTTCGTTCATAGAGAAGTTCATCTTGTCAAAGCCAAATTGACCTGTTCGGTAAATTCCTTGCAATAGATCCCAGATGTCACCATTTGACATCACACAAACTTACAATGCGCAGTGGCAATGTTCATTGACAAGATGTGTGCATCGGGGTGACGTCAAAAAGACGACATCTAGGGTCTAACCGCAAGGAATTTTGGGATTTACCAAAAAGGTCAATTACTATTACTGATCCTTCAATCTGCTTAATTAAATTTGAATTGAACTTCTTCCAGAATGACTTTCTCTGCCAAAAATGGGCTATTCCATTTAAAATCCATACTACCCCTGTGGAAGATTTAGCTAAAGTCTTCCGCAGAGGGAGTATGAATTTCAAATAAAATAGACAATTGTGTAACTTCCATTTGAAATTTGTGGACAATACAGATAAACCTATAATACAGAGGAGAGTGAGTTTCAAAATGATTAACCCTGATCAAATACAATTGAAACACATACTGATACTCCTTGTGTGGAACATATTTCCAAAATCTTCCACAAGGGGAGTGTGGATTTCAACTGGAATTGCCCAATTGTGCATTTCTCATGACTTTGTTACAAATACAGCACCCAAGGCCTTAATTTTTACTGGGTATGTACCTCAAGACTGTATTATGTACTCCATAAAGAAATGATGCAGATCAACATAAAGTTGCATGTTAAGTTAACTTAATCGTAACAAGTATTCACAGGGGGTTTGTTGGCAACCGTAGTACTAACATCACTACTGATTTTGAAGTGAACCAATGTATAGTTATGTCATGGTCAATCAAGGAATTAGCAACTGCTGATTACAAATCACAATGAAGAATATTAAATTGCAGTGTAGTACACAAACACAGCATTTGTTACAACTGAAATACACAAACAAAAACGTTGGACTACATACTGGCCCCAACCAAAGATTTTAGACCCAAAGAGTCCCAAATCATATAATAGCCTTGTACATAACAATATGTAGGCTAAATCCACCAGTTGTCTACACTGCGCATGTACTTGTGTTATGTTTCGTAGTGATGACTGAATTACTTACAATTGGACTCATGAAAATATTGTCTCGCGACTCAAGTGCGACTAGTGGCACCCAAATACTGTGCCGTTTGTGACAAGATCATGCTCTGAACTCAGTCAAAAGGTCAATTTGGATACAACTGTGCAATCTTAGTGCAAGCAGAATCTAGTTGCAAAGTCCGACCATTATATGGTTGCAAAGTCTGACACTTTTTTCCATCAACCTAGACAGTTGACAAATGAGGGCACCTGTCTACACAATGGTGATTCTTCCATATTGGTGTGTCAAAAATGGAGAGCAAAATAGTGGGCGTGCAGCAGAAGTCGGCAAGAGCCCAAAATCTAACAACAATTTGCATCTAGGTTTGAGTGCACTCAGCACAATGCATTATACACAAAACACTCGAAACTTAAATTAGTGGGTGCATAGCGAGATAATATGGATGTTCACTACTTTGTTCTCCATTAGCGCCACACAAACATGGAAGAGTGGGCTCTCTTTGAATGTAATGTCTTTGGCCAAAACTCATTTTGTCATCTTCATCATGAGACTGTCGTATTTCAAAAGGCAGCCTTCTATCATTGTCAGCTAATTGTATTGAGATACCCTGCATAATTAACTTTATACATTAATTTTGGGGTATTTTCACAATACTATTACAATCTCATGTCCATTCAGTAATATAAAATAACAATATGAAATACAACATTGATAATAAAAATCACACAAGGCAGTCTTTTGAGAACAGAAGTATGTGATGCAGACGACAATTTGATATCCCATTTCATCTCACAACCAATCCAACATTCTAAATCATGTTGCAGGTCCAAAAGACAATAGACATATAATAGTTGTATAACCATGCATTATTTCTGGTAGTTTATCCATACAAGAATCACCATCATCTTCCTCACTAGTCATTGCTTTTCCACATGCAAAATTTTCACATCCAATTTCACCATTACCAAAGAATCCGAATAACGGTGTGTTCGGGAAGAGTTCGTGAAAAGCTTCGCTCTCCGCATTTTCCTCCTCATGGAAGTCGACACCTCTACCCACACATGCAAACATGAAGGCTACGCTTTTCTTCTCGCAAAGGCCGACTTTCTTCAACTTCTGGAGTTCGAGTTTGACATGTTCTTTTGAACACACATTGCTGTCAAGGAGAACTGATGCAGTATGGACATTGGGGCCTGAGAATGTCACACCAATCACTTTGGTCATAATTTCCTCCCTGCAAGAACATAAATGTCAACAACAGATGTTTTGAATCTTATTCAGGAACAGTTAATATTTACACCAAGGTAGAGGAATGGGCTATTCCAGTTGAAATCCATACACCCCCTGTGAAAAACATGACCTTGATCTCCTACACACGGAGTGTGAATTTCAAATTCACCTGAATTTTGAAATCTATGGCTCACTTGTGTGGGAGATTATTTAAAGGGCATGTATTCCATAGTGGGTTTAGGGATTCCAAATGAAATAGCACAATGGAGGAGGAGGAATTAGAGTAGGCCTTCTCAACTGGCGGCGCGCGCACCACTTGTGGCGCTTGGAGTAAGTCTATACTAATTTTTTTCACATAAATTTTTAACAAAAAAGGGGTGAAAATACCACATCTGGGCCTTTAGAAAGCCCTAAACTCTCATAGCACTGCCCCCTGAACCGTGGCCGGGGCTTTCACACTGGACCCCTCCAGGAACCATAAGGTGGGCCCCTGCCACCCGCCATGTGTTCGGTCGCGCCCGTGTTCCCTTGCAAAATCCTCCCTTAACATGTTGGCACTTCATGATCACTAAAACTTCCCAGTTGGCACTTCAAATAAACTAGTTGAGAAGGCCTGAATTAAGAGGGTAGGGACCTTTTATTCCAGGAAAAAGATGAACACAGTCTTTTTCAGTAAAAAGTGGGGAACATGAAATTTCAAATGAAGGAACACAGGGGAAGGGGTTTTATGGGCAGAATATTTGAACAAAAGTGAGGAACGCAATGTTTTTCATTTCATCAAATTGTGAATTCCTCCATTTCCTCCTCCCGCACTACTGATAGGTCCCTTACAGTGGCATGATTAGGCATAACAATGTGTATATATTGGGTGGATATGGCACCCCTTATATCAAATCAAGCCTTGGGATCTCCTCTATACATGTAGAACTCGTACCATATTTATATTCCTCCTGTTGAATTAGCTTAAACTGTCTTGATACTTGAGTGCAAACAACGCAAGGTCATGTTCCCCTCTGACACACCTTATAACCAATAGAAAGTTTTTTAAGCCTTAAATGTGAAACAAACTGTTTTCTTTCGAACTTACTTTGTCAAGTCTTGCTTTGTCAGCAAATCATCTCCAATAGCGCCAGCTATAACAGGGTCCCATCCGTAAGTCTCTCGAAAACTGGTCTGTAACCGTGTTGCCAAAAACTGAGCAGCCGGTGTATTACCAAACCCAAACAAAAGAACACACTTTATATCTGGGGTTTGCGCAATACCTAGTGCTTCGCGTAGACTGCCCTCCGTCAAAGATTTTCGTGTGACTTTTAGATGTTCGATATTGACCCCTTGCATTTTGGGAAATAGAATCGCTGTGGCGGCGCCATCACCTTCTGACTCTCCTGCTAATTGCATGTTGCGATATGTACCTGTATGATCAATGATATTGCAAATTGGATTATACTAATAAACATTGCACAAAGAAAAGTCATACTTGTTTGCATGGTCATAATTCTTAACATCATTGATTAAAGCCATATTATAACATTTGCTGAGGATGATGCCCTCAATATTATTCAAACGCAAAATATTAAATAGCGATTTTCTTTATCAAGTATTGCCTCGCCTGTTTGGGCCCAAATTAAAACAGGACATATCTGACAGTGAAAACTAACATTTTATACCAAAACATACAATTCTATTTCTTATGGAAATGTTATAATTTGGCTTTAAGAATAAAGACTGATAAAAACATGCAAAGAATTTTGTTAATTGCACTTTGATACTTCAATTGTGCAACAAAAAAAAATCCAAAACATCCAGATTTTAACAATTTGAAGAATGTGCAATATGAAAAGTTGCAAATTCAATCGGATCAAATGGTGTTAAATTGATTTGTCTGAGATGTTTAATCAGCAGACAAAAGAGGTAAACATGTTGTCCAAGTGCACAATAAAATGTGTTCATGACAATTGCATCTCCCTCTTCTACTGGGGGAGAGGAAGCAAGGATAAAACAATAATCCCGGTCAAAAGTAGTTGGAACACTTGTGTAAAAGTAGGACTGTTTTAAACCTGATTTCCGTTATACTTGACATAATAAAATTTCTCTTTCTTTGGTGTGAACTTGAAGTCTGAACTGTTTACTACACTACAAACCTCTCCCTGTCCCACCAATCTATGTCTAGCTAGGGGGCATGACCAAAAAAAATGCCCACATTGATCGGGACTGTGGGCATACTTGAAGTACCCATGTTAAAGTGTTCCAATATTTATTTCCAGGATTGTAGCAGTACATGTACATAATCAAATGAAGGCAAACAATTGCCTTGAAATGCCAATGATTGGTTTAAAAGCCTAGGATAACCAAGCAACCGAAAACAAAGCCAACAGTTTAAGAGGCCAAGGTATAATTATAAGCAGCCAAAGAAAAAACAACTTAAAATCAATGAATCCATAACAAGAGCAGTGGTGATGAAACACAAGAGCAGTTTATGACCCATCACCAGATGATGATTTAAAACCTTCACATAATGATAATCCATTGCAAAAGTGTTATCACCCCGGTTTCAACTGATACTTGAACCAGCAAGTCCAAGTACCTATACTCTGATCAGCTCATAATAGGTGGGACTCATAACATCATGGATTGATATAGAATGGTGTACACACAGTTGGGTGCAGCACTTATGGGAGCTGCGCTGTGCGTATTGCGTGACTGACGCACGCTTTTGTGAATTTACACAGGTGTAAGATCATAGATGGGACTTTATTGACTTGTACAGTAACAAAAACCGAATAATTCTCGCCTGTTACGAGCTGATTAAGAATAGCCAGTTAATAAAGAGCTCTTCACAGTATTTACACTAGGCTGAGCCAAAACCCAGAAAATGCTGCTTTTAACCCAGGTTGCTCCAGGCTAGTCCATATTAGCCCAGGTTGACCCAGAAAGAATTGATTTTCAACCCAGGTTGATCCAGGCTCCTAAATCACTCTTTAAAATTAGCCCAGTCTAACCCATGGCAGCCCAGGCTAACCCAGGAAAACCCAGGTTGACCCAGAGAAGACAAGTTTTGGTAGACATAAGCTACTCAACATGTCTGGGCCCAGCTACTCCCTTTGTTCTGCAAGTAATAAAAAGTTGATCTATGAGATAATACTATTGATTGGTATAGATAGGCTATGTGATCATGCATGGCAAGATGCTTTTACTTTCATATTATGTGTATGTTTTATGTTTGTCTGTCCTCTCTGTAGTAATGTTTGGATATTTATACCTCCATGATTAAACTGGTGTGTTAACAACTCCCTGGTTAGAGTGTAAGGTATTATGTGTAGAAGTACGTCCCTACTTCATGGTTTGGGAGATTTCTTGCTCATATAGACCTACAATTATGGGATGAGTAAACTTGGAATAAATCACTGGAATATTATATTTTTCTATAACATTAATATTGCTATGTACAGCACAAGGTAACAATATCGTTTGCCTCATCATTAAAAAAATTCCTGTCACAATAGGCATAAATATTTATCTGTCCAAGAGCCTAACTTTTTAAAACAGTTTCTTCGCACTTCTAAACTGTTTTAAAATATGATACAGTAGAGAAATATTTGAATTCACACCTATTGGGAGATTTGTTAAACTAATTAAGCAAACAAGTTTTGGCCTTTAAGAAAATTAAACAATCTGTCCGACCGACCCTACCCCTTGGAAGGGATCTATGGACAATCAAACAATCTTTTTTTGGGGGGGGGGGCCTAAGCGGCGGCAGCCTGAGCATTTGCACAAACATTTTGTTGAACTTTGAAAAGTTGCTATCGAGGAATTAACATGCAAATTAATATTAAAATTTGCATATATATATTCAAACCAATAGTTTACCCTACTTCCCCACTAAGCATGTACTAGTACTATAGTAGCAGTTGTTTTATGTGTGTTTTTTAAAGAAATTCTCCAGCATAAGACAACCCTTCATTTTTGGGCCTTGAGTTATATTTATAATATTATTAATAATTTAAATGATAATAATCCTAGGTCCTTTATTCCATAGAAAGACATTAAGTTGCAATCGGCAAACTGCTATCCTTTTTCCTCTAATATTAAAAGGGCACTTTAAAAACAAAGATGACCAACTTTTGATATTACCATAATTATGGTTTGAAGTTGAAGTAGTTCAAGTTACTAATCAATACAAAACTGCTCTTACTCATGTAAAACACTTGAACTAACAATGTACAGGTGAGAGCAGAGGTACTCAGAATGATGATTTGTATTGATTAGACCCATTATACTTTCAAGTACAGTAATAGTAAGCACATTGATTGAATCACAATTATTATTATTACTAGCTAGCTTTTATATCATGTGAGATTTTCTGAATAACAACTATTTTTGATTAAATGTAATCCTAGCTGAAATCAGACTATTTATTTATTTATTTATTTTTGAAAAGGGGCAAAAACCAAAATGTTATGTTAATTTTAATTATTTGTTATAGAAAATGAGTTTGCTAAAGTGAGTGAGTGCATGGACTGATATGAATTATGATTTGAAGAAGTTTTTACTCCTAGTTCCAGAAAAATATAGTACCAATTTTTCTAATATATTCCTTTATCTATACTAGCATAGGTCTATGGGCTTAATGGTTTATAATATAAGAAAAGTCAAAATTATAATTGAATGTAAATTTAGAAGCAAGTAGTTCAAAATCGGGAAGGTGCGAAAAATCACATATGCACAAACATTGCCACTTTAAATTAGCTCAAAAACTTTGTACTGTATTTTTCTGGAATCAGGAATACTACTATATGGACTCTATTTAAAAAAAAAAAAATTTAAGATTTTAAATTGGTACCTTCAAATTGGTCTCATCTTTGTGCAAATGGTATGTTAGATGTCTTTGAAATAATTAAGGTGAGGCACTATTTGTATAAAATTGTTTATTTAAATGGGAGGGACCTTGAGAGGTTATTCTCTATCTGTATTATGTCTATTGTGACAGGAATTGTTTTAAAAGATGAGGCAAACACTATTATTGTATACCTAGTGCTGTACAATATCTATATATCAATAAATAATTTATAGAAAAACTTTTTTAGATTCCAGTGATTTATTCCAAGTTATACTCATCCCCTAACTTCTTTTTTTAAGCCTATACACACTTTTTAATGAGCAAGAAATCTTCCAAACCAATACCTAAGTAGGGACGTACACAATACCTACCTTACCAGGGAGTTGTAAACACACTCGTATTAATCATGAGGTTTATCCCAACATTACTACAGAGAGGATAGATATGAAAATATAACAGTTTGAGAAAAGCATCTTGCCATGCATGATCACATAGCCTATCTATACCAATCAATAGTATTATCTCATAGATCAACTTTTTATTACTTGCAGAACAAAGGGAGTAGCTGGGCCCAGTTGAGTAGCTTATGTCTACCAAAACTTGTCTTCTCTGGGTCAACCTGGGTTAGCCTGGGTTAGCCTGGGCTGCCATGGGTCAGACTGGGCTAATTTTCAAGAGTGATTTAGGAGCCTGGATCAACCTGGGTTGAAAATCAATTCTTTCTGGGTCAACCTGGGCTAATATGGACTAGCCTGGAGCAACCTGGGTTAAAACCAGCATTTTCTGGGTTTTGGCTCAGCCTAGTGTTATAGATCAGATTGATTTTCCACTAAATGCAGTTTAAATTACTGTACAATTCAAATGTCAACCACACAAACCTATATGCAGTGTACAGGTGTTTCTGGCTTGTCTGGCTCACAGCACACTAATAAAGTTTACCCAGTGCATGTTGGGAATTACTCATTTCATCCTCTGACCCATCACTGAGCCACAGCAGTTTCATGAAATCATCCTCTGACCCATCACCGAGCCAAATTAAAGCAGTTCAAGAGATCAGGACAATTTTATACTAGTCAATTAAATCTAAACCTACCTACTGTTCCTGATGTCTGTATGCTCAACAAGTTGCATTGCTGTGGCAACCTGTCTCTGATTAAATCCAGTACATGATGAATCTCTTGCCACTTCTGTTGTCTGCCACTGTCAAAAGCAAATACATAAGACCATATACATAGGTATATAATTATATCACAAACATGAAGAAAAAGTTGTACACCATTTGCCCTTTCCACAAATCCGCCATCTTGCGAGGATCTCCCTGCAAACACAGACACAAAATGTGCATTTTTATTTCTTGCGCTTTTCTAGCAACGTGCCAGAATGCTTCTGCATGCAAAGTGTATGCAGTAATTAAATCATGCCTTTGACAGGCGTACGTAGACAAAACACACACTTTGCGAGTAGATTCTCATTTTCAGATAACCATGCAGAAGGTCAATAAGGGGTATAAGATGTAGTTTGAGCCATACCATAACTTACATCAACCATGATGCTCTGTAAGTTGCCAAAAGGCAATGGGGTATTCTAGCTGTAATCCACACCCCCCTATATGGATGACATGACCTTAATCTCCCACACAGGGGGTAAAGATTTCAAATGGAGTCACCCATTTAGGTAACCACATTTGAAATTCACACACATGTATGGAAGATTAAGGTCATGTCTAGAGGTGTGTGGATATAGCCCAATATCTGACTGAGAATATAATACTGATTACTGATGATACATCAGATACAGATCAAAATAACAACAAATTAATAAAAATTACACTACAGTTTGTCCACTTTGAAGTACTAAGTAAAGTAAGCAGTAAATTAAGCAGTTCCTGTGCGCCATTATGACACTCTGCTAGGCGCACACAAATGCATGTTAATATGTGACCCATGATACACTTACGCAAAATGTGTGTACCTTACTTCGTATTTCTAAGTGGACAAACCGAACAAGTGATGGGAATTTGGGAGCCAGTGAAGTTGTATAATGATCCATATTTTTTTAGAAAAGTATTAAAATAAGTCCTTTTGAAGGACAAATTCACAAAAGTCCACTTTTTAGTTCCCAGCATCCCCAAAAATCAATCCTGGCTATGGGTGAGTGCATATTTATGCAAGTACATCAACCAAAAGCTTGCAATTTGAAGCGGCACCCAATGTGCACAGACATCAATGACTTGCCAAGATTAACAGTACTTTATTACCGTAACCACCCGGGTATAAGCCCACCTTCAGGTATATAAGCCCACCCCCTAATTTTCAAAATATTCTGGGAACAAGGGTGCACTCGGCTATAAGCCCAGTACTAAATTTTGGCCAAGCTCTTAAATCAAGTCAATGCTTTTCTCTCCCATTTAAGAACAAATATGAAAAATATCAGTTGATAATTAACATTCCACACTTAGAATTGTAAGAAATTGACATAGATGATAGAAATTACTGGTACATTGGGCATATACAAATGGGGATGATTTTTCTTATTTCTAAATTCAAGTACTAGCCCCTCCCCGGTTATAAGCCCACCCCCATTTTTGAAGTGAAATCTGCCTTCTAGGGGGGTGGGCTTATACCCGACTGGTTACGCTAAGTTCTACTTACAAGCCACACCCAGGCATAGAGAAATGTCCTCTTTGCCTTGTACCAATGGTGTAATCAGTACAGCGCACCAGCTCTGTGAACATCAACACATGGTATGGAATACTCCATAGTGACTGCAAATAAGAAGATACAAATATCCATTACTATTTATGGATTTAAAGGTTTGTGCCCTAATTGTAACACAGTTTCTACCTTGTATTGAGGCCCATCACCCGAACACCAAGTTTTTAGTTGAATTGCTCCATTGGTATCACAGTGGCCCATAGGAGAGTACATAACCTCTGAGTGGTAACCAGGGTCTGATGATTTTTTTGCCACGAGATCGTGCAATTTCCCCACGCAATTTCATTTGCTCCACAAACTTCCACGTTTTCTCGCATGTAAATGAAAGCGGTCATTTTGTTGAAATGTCAGCCTTTTTCAAGCATCACAGTCATGTCAATCATTTGCTCTGTCTCGTACAAGTGTTGCTTATAGTTTGGCGTATTTGTCATCATACTAAATGTTTGTCTTTACATGTGTGAAGAAATTTTGAGGTATATATTTATGTTGGAAAAGCAAACAAGTGCATTTAAGTAGAGTTAACTAAAAATAGTGACTCGGTGACCACATCATGGGGAATAAGATTTGCAAGTGGTATCTTACACTTTGAAGCATGGGGAATCATTTCAAAATTATGCAACCTTGTCAAATGCTGGGACATTCAAACTAGAGGGCACTTTTCAAAATGGCCAACTAAATGCCTAAAATTGTCAACAAATGTCACAAATTGTGTGATTTAAATATCATAATTCTAAAAAAAACATCCTGTACATGATATGGTGTATAATTTAATATTTTGACATGTTTTGTCTTCTTCCTGTATTTTTTGTGTAATGCAATCTCTGCACAATTTGCTATTTTTTCCGCACAAATCATTTATCCCTGGTGGTAACCACCATACCACAATGTTCATGCCACCTAAACAAAATATATTTCAAGTCTAAAATTTCATAGGGTTTATGAGAAAAATATGAGCTTTCATCTAAAACCCAAATGTGTATTTTTGGTATAAAACAAATATAAATGGTCTTAACTTTGTGTTATGGTTGAAATACATGTATAATCACTCCTTGAAAGATCGTTCCATTCCGGCTCGTGGGATGGAACAATCCATCTGTCACCTTGCGACTATATTTGACTAGAGTCAATTTAATCATCCGTGAATCCATAGAAGATATCGTACCCTTTCCAGAATTCTTTGCAACATGATGCATTACCTCATTATAGCAAAGGACACTTATTACTTTGCACAGGTTCTCTTTGTTTTCATGTTGAGAAGAGACAGACTAAACATGGGACTGCCTTTTGAGGAGAGCAAGAGCAATTGCCCTCTCCTGCTCTCCTCAAATCTGATATAGGAGAGTGATATTCAGCTCTCCTTAGTTGACCATTCACTCCTTACATTTTATTGTAAATGCTCTGAACAGCTCTCCTCGAAAGCTCCAGAAGAGCTATTTAATGCTCTCCTGCAAATTCTAAAAGACAGTCCCTGCTATTAAAACATGGGTTGATAGTCATGAAATTAAGATATATTGCAAGATCTGGATATGCTCTGTTTTGTCACTATCAACCCATATTGCATTAAATAGCAAATCAGGACAGTAAATCTGCATGAAGAAATGCATTATGGGAAGTGTAAGATATCTTCATTGATGTGAACGTACCTGTACACATTCATCCAGATTTTCTCCAAAGTGGCCTAGGATGTGGTCTGAACCACCCTCGCGTGCTGTATTATAATTGTAGCTCACCCAGCCAATCTGTTCACGGCTTCTCAAAATAAGATCCACTTCTTTCTTCCACTGGTGACACACCCTGTCAGTACAGAGATTTAGCACAAATTAATTTTATAACCCAAGATTAAGCTGAGGGTACAAATTTCACAGTCCAACCTTTCTTATCCAGCCATGATGGGACCAAGTATTGGCTGAATATGTGAACAATCTGGATAAGCGAATTACATGTATATGTAATTTTGTATTGATCAATATCTGAAGTGCATACATGATTTGAGACAGCAAAAAACTACTCACAACAATGGGATAATAAATTCACTAAAAGATGGTATTTGAGTGCTGTATGCCACATAATTATAGTAGTATGTCCTTCTAAATGGTTCAGTGCATTACATCATGCAGGGTATTAAAGCATTGAAAACATCACTGTGTTTGCTCCTACATGTACGTGTTGGTAGATAAAGTAGATTTAAACTGCATGAGGATGTGTGTTGTACACATCAATTGAGGTTTCTCAATATACTTGTGCTGAATGACAGTTTAAATCTACTTTACATGTTTTGCTATGATGATCACATATTTGGATAACAGATCTATATTGGTCCGGATAAGAGGGGTTGGACAGTAACAATAATAGTGCATATGTTTAAGATGTATACTGTGTTTCCTGGTCCAGTAAATACCTGGGAAATAGAAATGTCTTTAAAAAATGTTCTCAGCCTCTTTTGCTTGCATTGGTTCATTTATGGGAAAACAACCATGCTCGGGCTTAATTTTGGATTAGGGGACGTGCAGTCCCCAAAAGCTTACTCATGAATGACATATATCAAATTTGACAAAAAGACCCGAAATTATATTTTATATTCTCTTATAATTTTTTTTTCTTTTCAAAATTAAGGAAAATTTTACCAAACTGGAGATTTTTGGAGAAAATTTTGAAGAAGCCCCAATCTCTAAACCAGTTTTGGAATAATTCACACCAGATCAGAACCTATATGTAAGAATCTGAAAATGTACCCCAATTTGCCTCAGATGTCCACGCCCACCTTTACACTAAGAATGTCGCATGGGGTAAACACTACAATCATGTATAACAAACCTAATACCTGGTAACCATGGTAACACACCTACCTGGCACATTTGAC
Organism: Amphiura filiformis; assembly: GCF_039555335.1. Classification (NCBI taxonomy): domain Eukaryota; kingdom Metazoa; phylum Echinodermata; class Ophiuroidea; order Amphilepidida; family Amphiuridae; genus Amphiura; species Amphiura filiformis. The sequence continues at coordinate 14,509,258 of NC_092642.1, read as the reverse complement.
TAACTCCAATGCTGGCAAATATGACAACATATTTTGGAGAAATTCATGAGATTCTGTCATTATCCAGGTGGAAGCAGCAATTGCTTGCTCCGATGTCCCTGCATCATCATCTACTGTTGCCATGGTTTCTTATTTATCAACAATGCTCTCACTTTAACCTGTTGGAACAATAACAACAAAGTCCATAAATCCATATACCACAGCATTATGTGGTCTTGTTTTACTAAGAAGGAGCTTTAGCACCAAGCTGGAATCTATCATAGGGGTTCATCTGGGAGTGGACCAATCTAAAACATATCTGAAGTAAAAGTTGGTGCCCTCTGGGAGACATTGATTTTTGGTGGGGTCAAGTTATGACTGAAATAATAAACTGTCATTTTTGATCAGTCCTAGAGTAGCTAATTGAGCTCAGACATGATTGATGAGATATACCGGTAAGTACTATAAAGTCAGCACTACATGTATCTACCAACTCCAACAAATTGGACAGTAAAATATTTATAGTTCCCCAGCACGGTTCCCATTTTGGGGCCCTATAACTTTGTTTGGAAGCAAGATATGAATTTGATTTCAGCAAATTTGACATTTACACCAATAAAACCCAGAGTAGAGCATTTTAAAATTCTAGGGGTGTGGTTTGGGAGAAAGTTGGACTTTCGCACGACGATGCACTTTTCATGCCAGCCCCTTGAATTTCAAATTGACGCTGTGCAAAAATAAAACGGGGTTATGAGGCTCATATTTTCAGGTTTTTCATTTCTCATTGATAGATCAATACCCAAACTAAAAAAAAAATGAGGTATGGTGTACCCCTCTTGGTCACTTGGCATGGAATGACCCCTGGTTAGATGTGAAGCTACCAGTGAACAAATTTGTGACTAGAATACATTTTTCGAGCAAGTCTCAAACGTTGGTACCCCCATATAAAAAAATCAAGAAAGAGGCTCATGTATTAGCAATATGCACACTTAAACCCTGGATTCATTGACTATATTCTATCAACGTCAACAAACAATAACTTCGTATCAGGGAACTTATAAGTTATAGTTTCTTCCCCTGGACCACCAAAGCCTTGAATGACTGTCTTGCCCATATTAGATTAAACCACAGAATTAGAGGAGAACCGGGACTCGATCGCCATCTTGAGAATGGAGCAAAAATTGGGGTATTCGGTTTCCCTCGGAATGCGCTCGAGGCATTCGTTGTCATGCACACGCGACATGGATGATGGGTGCATTTGAGAGACGTACTGCGAGTACCAGACGCTTCAGGTGAGACGCAGAATTGTTTTTGTTTGTCTCCGTGCACCATCGGCAAGGACCCGAATACCCCAATTTTCAACCCATAGCTGGACGGCACGATTATGCGTGGCAGTATAGGGAGTCCCAGTTCTCTTTTCTGTGGATCCAACTAAACTAACCAACTTTAAGACAGAACTCCTCAAATTCTTGGACAATCAACTCATAGCCCTTAACATACCCAGTCACTAGGTATGCCAGGCAAACCTTAGTTAACACAATTGCTAGTCAGCCAAATTCCCCGACAATGTCAATGCATATTTACATAGAAATTTAAAACAACTGGCCGAAGAAGGAAACCTACATAAATATGAGAAAGGTTTTGTTTTTAACACAAGACCTAAATATGAATAATACATAAATATGTTTTCTATACTTCACTTGACCCAAATATATGATTTTTTATGGTGATAAGACAATCGCACATGGAATTTTAGAGGATTTTGATAGCAGTTCCATTAAAAAAGCTGCTATCATAATGAGACTAAGATCTAGAAACACCCCGAAATGCCGTTTTGGGGAATTTTGCTAGCTGAATCTTTTGATGAAAGTCAATCTTTGACAAGATGTAACTTTGCTACGGAAAGTGCTATGAAAAAAAGGTTTTCAGTTTTGGCTTTGTTTACTCAAGGGCTTTAATTATATATAAAATGATGCAGTTTGATGGCAAATTTGAATTCACCTAGCATACCTACAGTCACTCAAACAACTAGGTCATTTAGGTCATCAACCTCTGATGTGATGCAATAATCTGCTTAATTGGAGTACAGTTTCCATATCCAGCATGTTATATTGATCAAAAAGTCTATATCCTCAACCTAGGGCCAGGCCACTAATAACCGACGATGGATATATAGAACGTGGAGCTATCTCAAAATGTGTCAGAATCAGTGAAGCATGACACCATGTAAAGCAATGGAAATTCGGAAGTAAACAACACCGGTCATGATGGGTTTAGTGCCTAAAAAAGTTGCTCATATGACACATCGGCGAATTGTTAGCATGGTTAATAACCTCATAAAACTTAGCAAACTTTGCTCTGAAGATACAAATAACTGAGTAAATTTTGGTATTAAACATTAAACTTCACAAAGAATTGTTTTAATACATTTGAAAATTGGCGGCGATTGAGTGACTGAAGTAGTTAACTTATAGTTCCACACTCTATATCTTCTATCCACACAGTAACTTTCGTGTCGTCGTGGTTAGTAATAGTGGCGATCCTGACTTTTAGACCACCCGAGCTATATAAGGAACAAATTGCAAATTTATCATATTAAACTTTTGCAACAAGGTTAAACATGTCAACTGTACAAACATACCTTTTATTCCATCGAGCAAGCTTTATTTTGTTCTAAAATTCACGTTTTTATAGCTATTTTTGACGTAAAAGAGCTGGTAACAAAACCGGTGATGCCAGCTCGAAGTTTTCGCGTAGCACAAGCGCTTGATGTACGCTCGTGTTGACGGTAATTTACGCTAGCGCATCATGCATTTTCAAGCGCGTTTGACATCGTATAACTGCGTGACGCAATTCTGCATTTATTCAAGATGGCGAATCTCTCGAAAAACGTGATGCATTTTACCCCGTAATTTCCCTCATTACTCAAAGCCCTGCCCTCTTTCCAATATTTTAGCTTCTTGGATACCATCGGAAACATAGATTAGTAATATTAGGTAGGTCACTGTATTCTTAAAGATTTTTTAGATGATTTTTACGATGAAAAAATTGATGTTTTAAGCTTCTTTTTAAAAATTGGTTTTAGCTTGTTAAAAATCGGGTAAAAAATCGTTTTTAGCTTGTTGGATATTTTTGCTTAATAGTTTAAAGCTTGACTCCTTAGATGAAACGTTTAGTTAAAAGCTTGTTAGAATATTAAACCTTGATGAAATAGTAATATTTGAGCCCTATATAGCGCGGGTGGTCTAAAAGTCAGGATCGCCGTAATAGTAGACAGATATCTCGTTCAAGTTGTTATGTAACATTTTATTTTGTAAGCTTACATCACATTGCTATTAGTATTGATCATGTACGTACATGTTTGCGTACTAATATTTTACAAAGTACCAAGTCTATAAAACAAAACAAGCGGAATTTATTGTCTCTAAAGATCCATGCACTGATTTATACCTTTTATTATCGTCAACAGATTTAAATATCCTCCACAACAACATCACAAGAACTAAACATCACAAGACTTCAATCAGTGGTCGCTGCCATTTTTGTTTACCCCGATGGGCGATACGTCATTTCTGATTAGGAAATGTGATGTGTCGAAACGCCCAAGACTATTTGGGCAGCGGGAATTTCCCATTTTTGACTTTCCCCATTTCCCAGTTGTTGTTGTTGTTGTTGTTGTTGTTGTTATTATCATTACTATTATGATCATTAATATTATTATCATTAATATTATTATCATTATTATTATTATTAGTGTTATTATTATTATTATTATTATTATTATTATTATTATTATTATTATTATTATTATTATTTATTTTAACCCCCCTTCTCTGTGAACCAAAAACTTTTGACCCCCCTTAATGGACCAAATACCTTTTTGTCCCCCTCATATTTATATAGGTACCGGAACAAAATATTTTGACCACCCCCCCCTTTCCTCCATTATAATCCCGGGATATAATGTACCGGTAGGCCTACTATTATTCATCAAAGGACAAGGGAAACATAGGCCTAATCGATACTAAAACTTGTATTCATGTGCAGTGAAATTGTACCCATGTCATTGATATAACAAGAAGAGTCTTTCAAAAAGACACAGTTCACGGATCAGGTGTATAGAAATTTGTTCTTCCATTTTCATATCTAACCTGCTCTGCACTGATCTTACAATAAATCAGTGATTTGAGGCATAATGACTTCTACATCTTCTGCCTATATAACTCTCCATCCAGCAAGAAACTCATTATCACTAGTTTCTATCATAGGCTTATTGAAATTCAATTAATATACCATGCAGATAATAACCTTGGCCCAATAATTATTTGGGATCCAATTAAGATAAGCAAACATTACTGGGTAGATAACAGGAATTAAGTTTTGTCAGTTGGAAGGAATTGAGTAAATCGCCTGTATCAAAATAGCAGTGTATTTTTCATATAGGGCCTAGGCCTATGCAGTAATATGCTCAGCCTTATCACAAAATAAACAAAAGCATTGACCTTACCCACCAATCAGTAAAGCCTATTATAATCATGTGATGGTTCAATCCAATAGTAAACATGCTTAGAAAAAGGCAAAAAAATAGTCCTGGCTGCCATTGTCTCAATACAAGATAAGATGTGCTAAAAAGTCCTTGTCATGTGGGGCCGGATTAGACAAAGGGATACAACTGGGTATGAGGCATTAGGAATTATTTCCTAGCCTCATAATCACAATGTTGATGGGCTACAATAGTTATTCAATACACAGTGTATGTAAGGGATAAACTGTGCATATGAGATATGGGTTCAAGTGGGGGAAATGTTCACTGCCGTGAACAAAAAGGTGTCGTCGTCGTCCTATGAGTCATGGCTGACCCGTTGTGACCCATTTGATGATATCATTCCAGCTATTTCGGTCTTGTGCAAGACGATAGGCTGCAGTAAGAGATAGTCATGTACACTCTTTGATTCCATCTGACCAACGTGTCTTCTGTCTACCTCTCCTGCGATGTCCTTCAACATGACCTTGAACAATGATCTTCTCCAAGCAATCTCCGTCTCTTCTAGAAACATGGCCAAAATATTGAAGTTTGTTCCGGTCAATCTTCTGGCATAATGAGGTGTGGTCTCCTATCTGGCTTCTGACAAATTCATTTGTTTTGTGTTCTTTCAAGAAATTCTCAACATTTTCCTCCAGCACCACTGTTCCAAAGCTTGGATTCTAGATCTATCTGCTCTTCCAATAGCCCATGTTTCAGACCCATATGTGGCAATCAGGAAGACCAGGGCATCCATGATGTTCATCTTTGTTGTTCTAGAGATTCCTCTATCTTTCCAGATGTCTGTGAGTGCAATGGCAGATGTTCTTGCCATAGCCAAGCGTCTTTTGATTTCCTGGGAGCTGCCTCCTTCCTCTACAATGAGGGATCCAAGGAAGTTGAAAGTATTAACAACCTCTATGTCCTCTCCACCTGCCTTCACTTGTTGGTCTACGTTTCCACCACAAATCATGACCTTTGTCTTCTTGACATTGAGAAACAATCCATACTCCTCACTGCCCTTCTTAACTCGGTTAATGAGATCTTGTAGATCAGAAGCTGTTCTTTCAATGAGGGTGGTATCATCAGCATACCTGAGGTTGCTTATTTGTCGTCCTCCAATTGAAACCATACCCTCGTAGCCATCAAGTGCATTCCGCATGATATGCTCGGCATATATGTTGAACAGGTATGGTGACAAAATGCATCCCTGGCGTACTCCTTGGCCAATTGTAAAACATTCACTATATCCACCTTCTGTTCTTACTGTGGCTTCCTGTCCTTTGTATAGAGATCTAATCAAATCCACCACATGTGAAGAGAAGCCCATATCTTTCATGATGATCCATAATTTTCCATGTTGGACACAATCAAATGCCTTGGAATAATCAATGAAGCACAGAAATAAAGGTTGCTGGAATTCCATGTTTTTCTCCATTAGGTTTCTCAGGTTTCCAATTTGGTTTCTAGTTCCCCTTCCTCTCCTGAAACCTGCCTGCTCTGGTGGTAACTCACTTTCTAGATGACCCCTAATTCTTTCAGCAATGATATGGAGCAGCACCTTGCTGGCATGAGAGATAAGAGATATGGTACGGTTATTTGCACATTCCCTTGTGTCCCCTTTCTTTGGTAGCGGGAGAAACACTGCTCTTTTCCAGTCTTCCGGCCATTCTTTACTTCTCCATATCTTGTTACAGAGTTTGTGGATGATGGCGACTTCTTCAGCATCACTCTCTTTCAACAATTCTGCCTGGATGTTATCAATTCCGGGTGATTTACCATTCCTGAGTCTTTTTATGGCTTGCTCAACTTCACACATCAAGATGTCTGGGTCAGCATTTGTATCTTCCTGATCAGATTCTACTTCAGGTGTATTTCCTTCTCTAGATGCATACAGGTTTTCACAATACTGTTTCCACCTCGTTTTGATCTCCTCTTCTTCTGTAAGGATGTTGCCAGCTTCATCTTTCAGCACATTGAGCCTGTGAGTTGGTTTGTTGGTCAGTAGCTTGATGTTTCTATACATGTCCTTGGTGTTGTTTGTTACACTGTCCCTTTCAACCTCGGCACATTTCTGCTTGATGAAGTCAGTTTTATCTTTCCTGACCTGTTTTTGTATTTTCCTGCTCAGATCACGATAATCCTGGCGGTTATCATCCTTATCAAGTCCCCTTTCCTTTACTTTCCTTCTTTTATCCGCCAATTTGAAAACCTCTTCTGAAAGCCAGGGCTTTTTCATGTTCTTTCTTTTGGGGAGTGTCTTCTGTGCTGTATCTGTAATTACAATTTTGATTTCTTGCCACAGTTCTTCTGGTGTGGACTCCTCTGGATCATCTTCCAATAGCTTCTGGAACCGATTCTTCACCTCAACTCTATAGCTGTCACTGATCTTACTCACATCGTATCTGGTAGGCTTTATTTGTTGTTTTTTACGTCTCAGCTTAAACTTCATGGTTGACATAAGAAGTTGGTGGTCTGATCCACAATCTGCCCCAGGATATGTCTTTGCAGACATGAAACTAGATCGCCATCTCTTCTGGACCAAAATGTAATCAATTTGATTCCTTGTACTATGGTCTGGGGATGTCCAGGTGTAGAGCCTCCTTGGGTGTTGCATAAAGAAAGTATTGAGGATGATAAGGTGGTTTTCTTGGCAGAAGTCAATAAGCATTTCTCCTCTCTCATTCTGTTCTCCCAGGCCACAGTTTCCCATCACATTTTTGTTGGTACTTTGTCCTCCAACTTTTGCATTGAAGTCTCCAGTGATGATCATAATATCTCTCTTATTGATACTGTCTATAGCCACTTGGAGGTCATCATAAAAGGTTTTGATTTCGTCTTCGTTTGATGCCGAGGTAGGTGCGTATGCTTGAATCACAGATATGTTCATTGGTGTTCCTTGTATTCGGATGGTAATGATTCTCTCATTAATTGGGTTGTATCCTAGAACACACCGGGCAACATCTGGGTTGGCAATGAAAGCAACACCATGCTCTCTCCTTGTGTCTTTCCCAGAGTAGTAGACAACATGATTGCCAGGTGTGGTGATTTCGTGTTTCCCTGTGCAACTCATCTCAGAAATTCCTATAAGGTTGACATCATTTCTATCAAGTTCTCTGGTTACAATGTCCAGTTTACCATGGTTCATCGTTCTAACATTCCACGTTCCAATTTTCAAAGTTGTTTTCCAGAGGTTTCGTCTGGCTTCTCTGGGTACAGACCCATCAACTCCAACACTTCCATTGGCTTTGATGTTGGTGTGTCATTGGAACCAAACATGATGCCATCCGTCCTCTCTTCCCCAGTAGCATTTGAGACACCTTCAGGCCTGGGGTCTCACTATCCAGTGTCATGCTTCTCACATTTATGAAACTCATCATCAAGGTATACATGGCAATAAAGATGTTAAGTGTGATGGGTGGTGGTTTGCCGTTGCCTTCCACCCCACACCGGAGCACCCATTGGGATAAAAAGCACCATGGGAAACCCAGCACCAAGAGGTGCTGGTAAGGGTAACTTTCAGCTCCTCGGCAGTGCTAAGCACTGCCTCCCCTTCTATGGAAATGTGGAAATGTTTTGTCATTTTGTAAAGCAGCTCATAAGCATATTTCAGGGGCGGATCAAGGAATTTTTTGATAGAGGGGCGCCTTTTGGTCGACGACGAAAAAATGGTGTTAAGGGGTTACCCCTCGAAAACTCAACGGTTTTGGCCCATTGTTTGCTGTTCATGGCCAAATTTGTTCATTGTTTTAATTTCTTTCATTTTTTGTATTTTTAAGTTAGGCTGGTGCCCTTTGCTATCCGCCCCTGCATTTGTGCAACCCATAGTTGAAAAATTGAAAAAATAAAAGTTGTTCAAAAAGACCTGCTTTTTGTGTTATTTAAGAGTAAATGTATCACTACTTTTAGATGTAAAAAATTGCCAACACCACTTGCATATTTTTCTTTTAGGAAGTCATGATGTTTTTTAACACTAAAACTCAATGTAATGTGAGCTACGTTACCGACTACAAAATGGGCTGGTTTTACGCAATCCAAGGTCATAAAAAGCAAACTAAAGATCACTTGAGTGAAATGTAAAACAGATTTCACCATTTCATAGAAGTTTTGAAGATGCGTAAATGAGTGTGTAACGTAGCTCACAGTAACGTAGTTCACTGGATTTTAATGTGATTTGCGAACGTTAGAACGTTATGTCGGTTAATTCTAATATAAATGGGGTTCGACCACTAGTAGCTTTCACATATTATTAGGAAGTACATGTAATACAAGTGCATACTATAGAATCCTGGTAACGTAGCTCACCAATCTTAACATGGTCGGTCGAAATTTCAATGTTTACAACATTTCTATGCCAAAAATGCTACAGCATCACGATTTTTACTGTGATTTTTAAAAACCTATGAGTGTTTCCTTTCAAAAACCGCAAATTACATTGTTACTTCTTTCCAATAACGTGTGTTAAAAAGGAGTAACGTAGCTCACAGCGTTTTGGTGGAAAATGCAATTTATTTTAGAATTAGGCCTACACAAAGACGTTTTAATCACTAAAAAATAATGTTGATAAACAATATGATGGTGCGTTGTCTAATTAAAAAACAACAAATATGTGAAGAAATCACATTTATTCAAAGAAAATATTAAGGGTCAGATTTGACACTTGAGCAGTGGAAACTCATTTTTAGCGATTTAATGGTTAACTTAATTAATCAGTGTGTTTTGTTGTGCATTCTGAAGTGAATTTGGGATAAAGCTATTTTTGGCCTTGAGTCATTAAGCGATTCGTAACAATAGCCATCTTGTTTCATGACAATAAGAATGTATCTAAGAAGGGCATCTTTCCTTTCACTAATTCCTCTTCATATGTGAACTTTATATTTCCTGATGGTTCTATCGAGTTAAGGTGATCAGTTAGCTTTTCAATTTTCTTCAAACAAAGCGAAGGAAACCAAAGACAAGAAAACTGACAATGACCGGTATGCTAGTACTGCCATACATAGAAGGACTTTCGGAAAAGCTGCACCGAATTTTCTCGAAACACCGTATTGCCACAGATATGAGGCCCCATAGCACTCTAAGAAACCACACCAATCCACGCCATACAGAAATTCTCCCAGTCACATTTCCCAAATATGAAATTTAAAAAAAGTAAAATTTTAATTAACTTCTTTTATAGTTTGGCAGAGGCGGGGTTCGAACTCACGGCGCACCGCTTAGTACTCTATGAGCCTAGCGCCTAACCACTCGGCCACTTGTCTTGTTGTTATTCATTTGAAACTTATTTTAAAATATAATCGCAACTTCAACATAGGCCTACCACGTGACAAGCAAAGGCATAAAACGTATTATATTTTGTAATTTTATCTGCTTAAAACATTAATGTGTATTATAATAGAGCTACCATTATTTATTATTGTTGAATTCTCAAACGCATAGAGACAATTAATAAAAGCGTCCTATGATACATATACACAATACATAAAATCGGCATTGGATTGTTCCAGTTTGCATCCAGAATCCACATTAGACCCCTAATTTTATGTACGAAATCAAAAGATTAGATTATCATAACAACAAAGCGGTAATCTTTTGTGGGGTCTAATGTCAATTCTACATTAAAACAATACCGTTTTTACAGAACTTATTTTCAGTTAATTCCCCAAAAAAAAAAAAAAAAAGGCGTATATAAGATTGAAATCAATTCTCTACCTTCTATACTAGATCAATTGTGACGCAAGTTGTTATCAAAAATTGTTATGATAGATGTATTCCATTACTTATCTGATAGTACAGTTTTTACACAGAAAATATTCATTTGAAAAACCTGCCACTCGGCTTTTTCCGGAAAGGCCACAGGGCTGCCGTGACCTGTGCAATAATTACAATTAAATTTTTTCTTATTCTAACAGCAAGCGTTTCTAAAATGCAGTATGGCGAAATGTGGTGTACTAAGAAACCTACTTGTCTATCCAAAAGACAAAACTGAGCCCAACAAGACTTGTAAAGTTGTATATAGACGAATCCAACGAGCCAAGTCATGGTCAGGATTTGGTCGGCCATCTTTGGGTAGCCGCTAGCACCAACCTGGTGTTTTGAGCACCCCACTGTGCAAATAAAAGCCGCCTAACACCTAGAGAAGATGCAAGGACGAGTAGGGTTAATAGAATAATACAATAGAGATGATTCCACAGGTACTCCCGTCGCATCTATTCATACATAGTCCTTTTATTCGCAAGTACATCCATTTGTAGCGTTTGATATAGTGTAGTTAATCCGATTATTATGTCACTTCAACAGCGAATAGACCATGTAGAAGCTGTGTGTTTTGCCGAAGGGAACTGTAGGGCTTATTGTGTTGTAAACTTTTGTCTACCTGTGTTTTCGTGGAAGATGTAAAACGGGTGATGGAATGCAGTTTAAAATTTCCGCCGAGGCCGAATCATTTCACATTTTGGGTGTATTGTAGCCGACGGCTACCCAACTAAAGGCTGCTAGTCAGGTGTAGGAATGCGTGGATTTGGATTCGTCTATAGCGTGGAGTGCAAGGGATGTGACAAAACTTATATCGGTGAAACGGGAAGAGCATTCGGACCCAGATTAAAAGAACACCAGAAAGACGCAGAGAAAGTAAAGAGCAGTTAAAGAAGTTACACCAGAGCCAAAAGAAAATAATCTCTAACAGAACAAAACAAATCCGCCATAACAGACCATATCACACACAAAAAAAACACGTTATCAACTGGGAGGGGCCAAAGATAATAGACTAAACTCAAATAAGTTCTCTAGAAAAATCCGCGAAGCCATGTGGATCAGGACTCGGGAGGATGGGCGACAAAACCATGAATCGAGATATAGGGGTGTATTGTCTGGATCACGTCTACGACTCGCTGCTAAACCAATCAAGAACCTGTGGGAATGAGACTATATCAAGTCTCATCAACTTTGGGCATAAGTGTAGTCCACCATTCAATGTGGAGGATGGGCTAGACTTTATCGATTGATTTGGTGGAGTAATTTCCTGTTAACCAGGTTTAAGTACTGCAAAGGTCGAATCATGTTTGCTGTGCAGCATAACTACACGGCTTGTAATTTCCCGTTTGCATGTTATTTATTTAATTCTGTTCTCATTTTTTTAGCTTCCTTTTTTTTACATGATTTTTACATGAATTATTTATTTATTTATTTATTCTTTCACTATTTTAGCTTCCTTTGTCCCGTATCGTTACGGTTTTTACATGAATTATTTATTTATTTATTTATTTATTTATTTATTTATTTATTTATTTATTTATTTATTTATTTATTTATTTATTTATTTATTTATTTATTTATTTATTTATTTATTTATTTATTTATTTATTTATTTATTTATAGTCGAACGCGTATGCGAAGTTTAAAACAACCCTATCAAGAAAGTCTTCAAGAATTGAACCTTTACCCAACAGAAGTCAGAAGATTGATAGGTGATCTGATAGATCGGTATTCAAAATCTTAAACAGATTATTAAAATCGCCTATGTTAAACCAGAGGAGCTCTTTACCAATTCACACAATACAGACACCAGTGGACATGACTATAAGATCTTCAGGAAGCAGCTGGAAAGTTTTTCTTCTCACAGAGAGTGATAGACACAATCTTCCCAAACAAGTTGTGCATATCAGGACAATAAAACCAATTCAAGGACAGAATTGGCCAGCTTTGGAACAAAAATGGATATGGGGAACTCGAAGGCTTAAACTTATTATTCTAACCCACCAAATCTAACTAGTGTAAGTGTTCATAACACTGTACATGCATGGCCTGCGGAAGGTCATATCACATCAAAAGGACTGATCTCAGACACTATCGACAGAGACGGAATTACCCGCATTGACGAATAGCAATTTGCTTTGCCTCATCTGTTCGGGTCAAAATTAAAGGAGAGCATAATGTGACAGTAAAAACTGTAAAAAATTAAATACAATTCTATTTCTTGTGGAAAATGTTACAATGTCTATTTATTAATATGTACCTTCCGTGTCATGATGTGTGATGAGTAAACAAGATTTTCTTCTGTGACCTTTAAGCACTTAAAGTACGATTAAAGATATGCTTGAGATCCGGGTTGAGATGTTGAATGTACATTATAGAAAGGTATTGAAGGAACGTGAACTTTGGACTATTTTTATCAAAGTTAAAAATTCGTAAAGTGGGTGCTCATTTCAGTTATTATTTCCGCATAACGGATGCTTGAATTTGGTGATAATGTGGAAGTCAGTCGGTCTTGCACATGTATAATACTATTCCTGCATTCGAACGAACCCGTGGGTAAGTAGGCCTAGACATGTGTTATTGTTGTATCGGTGCGTGATCCTATTCGCATCTTTTTATGATATTTTTCTGTAAATATTCACGATAAAAGCTTATTCCCAAAATGTCAGTTGATTCCGATTTTGCGTTTGCGAGTTATGCATGATTATGTCTACACTGCTCCTTAGACAATTAGTTCAAGAGATTTAAGTTCATGTGCACTACAATCGTGCAAATTGTGTTAAAGTTGCCGTATTTGGCAGAGTAATAGTACTTATAGAGGTGATTTATCTAGGCTATGGAGCCAATTTAGTGGAAAACATTCATTGAACTTTGCACAGGGGGTCAAGTTCAAAGTTACTCAAACTTGCTCAAAACTCACACCATCGTCATCCCCTGGCCATAAAGGATTCAGAAAAAGTATACTTTAATCTACTAGTATCTATGAAGTCTATCTGATGGAGTTTTGGGCAAAAGTGTACATATGGAAAGGTTTCTATACAAAAACGATTCTCTTATAAACCATCATGCGCACAGGTTCCACCTCGATACACCTGAGCACACATTTTCGTCCAAGAGCTCTCAAGCAAGCAGTGATTGTCTCCGCACAGTCTTTGATTACACTACACGGTTAAGTGCATAGCAATGTAAGAGCTGTGGAGCTTCTAGGTGAAAATGGGCCTCTGTGATTGTGTTTTGTCGAAACCTCAAGTGTTCCCTTCATCCAATCAGAATTGTTTTTATCAAACGAAAGCTAACACTCCCCCCCCCCCTAAAACACTTTTTTTCACTAGGTCAACAGATAACGCAATCCAATGTTATAGGAAAGCGAATGTGGAAAATCTGTTGAAAACTACCTACCCAAGCACATTTTGTCACCAAAATGTAGGTTTTAAAAGTCAAAACCTCAAGTGTTTCTTACAATATTTTTCAAATTTTATGTCATTAAATGAAAAGGCACACTTATATTGCCCATATACTAGCGTCACTAGAATGAGCCATGGCCAATTCTCTTTAAATTGCACATCTTTGATTACACTACACGGTTGAGTGTATAGCTGAGCTGTGTTAGCTTCTAGCTGGTGACTAGTGGAAAATAGGCATCTGTGATTGGTTTTTGTCAAAACCTCAAGTATTCCTTTCATCTAATCAGACATTTTTTGATATCAAACGAAATCTAATACTTCCCCCTAAAAACACCTCTTTCATTGTTCAACAGATAACACAATTCAATATTTATAGCAAGGCGAATGTGGTAAATCTGTTGAAAATGACCTATCCAAGCACAATTTTTGACCAAACTGTAGGTTTTAAAAGTCAAAATTTCATCAGTGATCCTTCAGATTTTATGTCTTTAATGAAAGAGCACAGTTATAGGTATTACTAGCTTCAATTCAATGAGCAATGGCCAATTCTCTTTATTGCAAATCTTGAGCAAAAAGTTACTATATATTTTCGCCTACGAGGGGTATCCAAAAGTTTTGAAATCACCCAGAAGTGAAGAAGCTATATCGATGAAATTTTGTCAGTATAATTACTGGTCCTTATGTACATTATGGTCCAAAAATGGTCTCATAAGTATGTTTACTTTCTTTACAGGTGACGCTAGATGGGCAGTAGGCGCATAACCTGCAAGATGGTGAAAATTGAGGCATACAGCATGATTAAGTTTCTGCATTTGAAGGGTTAGGCCTACAATGCTCATCAAATCTATGATGAAATGAAAGCTATCTACGGTGATGATTGCCCATCATATGGCACTGTTGCTTTTTGAAAAAGGAATTTCCAAACTGGCCACATGTCCCTCACAAATGAGCCAAGAAGTGGACGTCCATCACTTACGGATGATGGGGCCACAGTGGAGAAACTCAAGAAGTAGAGGATCTTATCATGAAAAGGTTATGCACCTACTGCCATCTAGCGCCACCTGTAAAGAAAGTAAACATACTTATGACACCATTTTGGACCATAATGTACATAAGGACCAGTGATTAAACTGATAAAATTTCATGGACATAGCTCTTTCACTTCTGGGTGATTTCAAAAACTTTGGATACCCCTCGTATTTTCCATACGGTTGTAAATTCAACGAACTATGACGTTGCTAAAGCGCGCTTACAAATTGATATGTGTAACTTTGAACTTGACAACTGTGCCAAAGTTCAATGACCTTTTCCCACTAAATAAGGGTACTGTTGAAATGGCTCCATGGCCTATATTGACTAGCTCTATAAGTACTGTATCTCTGCCAAATATGGTAAATTTAACATGATTTGCACAATGGTTACGGCAATCTATTGGACTAAAATGTGTTGTATTTTCGTTCTGGTGTACCAGAACCAAAATGAGCACCATAATGTAAACTCATGAAAAGCACATTTTCTATCGAAGAATTATTTTACACCATCTCCCGACACACCCCAATTAATATTGTGCGGTTTATGCAGGCTCCTTTTAACCCAGTCGTGGAATTTTGCGACAAATATTTAATGTTAACTGTACTCGATTACATCTCTACCATTGGTATACAGTGGCACTCACTGACAGCGTTTTTAATTTAAGATTGCCCATTGTTTCATTATATCTGATGCATTCGAAATGTTTATGCAGGACAATTACTTCGCAGAAGTACACTCGTCAATAAGTACATTCGTCAAGATAATCGCACTTGACCATGAAGTTCTTGCATTTAGCGCTCAAGCCTAACGGCTCTCGAGCTAGATGCAATAACTCTACGGTCTTGTGCGATTACCTTGACTAATGCACTCTGCTCTGACAGTGAATTATCCTTATCTGAAATATCCGTTGTCGACCGTTTCACTTTTATAGAAATCCTGAGAAACACGTAACACAAGGTACTTGCTGATATCGTGGTAAACTAGAACAGAAAGACGTTCCAATCCACCTGAGAAGATATAATGGCAGCTACCATCGAAAGAGAGGACGACAAGATTCAAAGTTTTAATGTAGAATTCGATAAGCCTAATGACACGGTGTATAGACCAGGAGATTCCGTGCAAGGATATGTGAAAGTAGTGATTCGACCAAACTCAGAACCAATTGAACATATCCGCAGTAAGTTTAATTTCGCCAGTATTCCATTTTATAAGTCCGGGCAAATTTTACAAGATTTGTCACATTTCCTAATCAGAAAATGGATCTTTGGGCATATCTGTCTGTTGAATCGGCACTTCTCTAAACCAGACACAGCCGTAGAGGCTCTATTAGATTGACCCAGAATTAGATAAAGATGTTTGTCATCTGTATACGTCATACAATTTACACTGTGAGTGTGAGTACTGATGAACTTTTTTTAAGGATCGGTCGGCCAATCTTACAAATTTACAAATGAGAGGTGCCATGTCAAAAGGAGACATTTTTGGGCAGGTTATCAATTTTGATATTTGTACATATCTTAAATATAGAGATATTTTGCTCCACAACTCCGTTTCCCCAATTAAATCGGACATTCCTGAGCGAAGATATTGAGTTCGTAAGTTATGGTATTATAAAATTGGAAATTGAGATATTGGCCTTTAAAAAATATTATTGACAATGTTGAGAGTAGGACTTACCTTGAAAAATGTCTCAAAAAATACAAGATGCCAGTTATATTCCGATCTGAAACTATCAGACAATATTTTAAACATTAATAACAAACCCAAATTGTAAAAAATCACCCGGGCAGATGTTTGGCTATTTCTCCATTTACGATCCTGCCCAAAAATGTCTCCTTTTGACATGGGACGTCACAGATATAGAAATAATGCGTAGGCCTGCTATACATCTATCATGTCTATACATGATAGCAGCATACAATAAAATCAATAAAATGTATGACGCCTCCGCGGCATGCTGGACAGTGGCGTAACCAAGGGGCAGGGGCGTGGCAAGGGGGAAGCTGCCCTGTAAGCTTGCTCCCCTGATAGCTTGATATTTGAGATTTTCGCCCATTTTTGACCATTTTACCTACCTTGAATGTTGCCTTGCCCCTCCCCCCCCCCTCCCCCCTTTACCCACCCTCTGAAAAAGTGCTGGCTACGCCACTGATGGTGGATCGTGATGTACACAAAACAATATGTGACCGTACACCACGAATGAGCCGTAAATGTCCTCAATTGTATTCTGAGTTACAGTGTAAAATGGGCATGAAGGTCATATTCATAGGTATTTCAATTTGGTGCTACGTGTATCTCATTAAATGAGGTACACGTAGCACCAAATTGAGGTACCTATGAATACGACCTTCATGCCCATTTTACACTGTAACTCAGAATACAATTGAGGACATTTACGGCTCATTCGTGGTGTACGGTCACATATGTAGATATCATTGAAAGGATCATCATGATTGTCTATATAAATTATTTTCAGAGTTCGCATATCAAATCCAGGTACTCACAATAATTAGTAGTGACATTTCGCAACCTTACTGACTGGTTGCTTCTTCTTGACTGAGCCGTATCCAGTGCTACCGGGGTATATAGTACTTGATATCTTAGCTGTAGTGTTGTCAGATATATTTCACTTTCAAAGGACAAATATGCCAACAACCTTTTGTACCAGCGATGGGAAGCCCGGCGTCTACAATAGCAGCCAATTTCGTTATGGAATTTTTGGAACAATGTGCCATTGCCACACCCCATTAAATGCCAGCCTAGCCTTTGGAAATGATATGTCGATGACACTTTGGATATTATCCATAAAAGAAGTGCAGACGAGATGACCGACATATCTATCTAGTACAGGGAATGTCAAGTTCACTTATGAAATATAGAGGAGGAGGGGAAGATTCCATCGGTCAAACTATTGGTGAAACACACACCGATAACTTCCTCAATTTACAATCTCATCACCCACTTCATCAAAAGCTATAGGGTTGTCAGAACCATTTAGGACAGAGCAGATTGGTTAATGTTACGGAGCAAGAAGATAGAGATAACGAGGAGGAACACGTCAAGCAGACATTCAGCAAATGTGGTTATCCAGACTGGTCGTTTGAGAGAGTAAAACAGCAACGCACCAACAAAACCGTCCCAAGGAAAGAAAAACTCGGACGATACAAAATCTTGGGGTATGGCGGTCATACCCTACGTGCAGGGTATCTCAGAGAAAGTCCAGCGGATGCTAAAGAAACACAGTGTCTCTGCAGCAGTGTGCCCCACTACACTGAGGAACATGTTAGTTCACCATATAGATAAAAGGGAAATAAGTGAAACATCAGGGTGTGTGTATGAAATTCCATGTCGCAACTGCACCCACACATATGTTGGGGACACAGGAAGACAGTTTGGAACAAGAATGAAAGAACATCAGAAAGAATCAGATAAAACCAGTCAAAGGAAAGGTCATGTACCAGAGCTGCTCGGTTATCATTATCATCGGTTTCAGAACAACACAAGTCTTCCATTTCCGATCACATCGCAGAACACAACCACATCATACATATGGGGCCAAAATTCTTCATCGGGAAAGTGATAAGTTTCCACGATGGATAAGAGAGTCAATCTGGATCTGGAGGCGCAACGAGCATGCTATGAACAATGAGGGGCGCAGCTTATTTTCCCAGTCATGCATACAACCAGCTTATCTAGGAAAACTCAGCTGG
Organism: Amphiura filiformis; assembly: GCF_039555335.1. Lineage (NCBI taxonomy): Eukaryota > Metazoa > Echinodermata > Ophiuroidea > Amphilepidida > Amphiuridae > Amphiura > Amphiura filiformis. The sequence goes on along the minus strand of NC_092642.1, from coordinate 14,490,860 downwards.
CAACAATATAATAGGTAAGACAGCAAGTGCTAATACTGGATACAGCTCAGTCAATTTCACTAAATATTACGAAGCTTCGTAAGTCTCGAAATCGTTCATAACTTACGACGAGTCGTAAGTTCCATTTCACAAAACTTACTTATGAACAGTACCCTTTGTAAGTAATAGAGATTTACTGCAGGGACCCTTCGTAAAGTTAGGAATACCCAATACGAGACGTAACTTAAGCTACGAAGGATTAAAAGTTTAGTGAAATGGAGCCCAGATCTTTCATTAACATTAACTTGTACAAATTTCTTGTACACAGGACTGCGGATAAAATGCAGAGGCAAGTGCAGAACAGAATGGAAAGTAGAAGAAGGAAGCGGATTTCATCAACGAACGGTGTGGTATGGAAATGCAGAAAAATATTTCGAAGAAAAATTGGTCGTTATGGGAACAGGTATGTTTTCGAATAACTGCACTCGTTTTACTCGACGTAAATCCATTACAAATCCGGAGGGAAACATTAAATATGGGGCCTACCTCTCAAATTTAACGATAATCTGGTGTTATTTTAATAGGAGACCCAGCAAGCCAAAGGCGCTCTAGAAAAGGTGGAACCATGCGCAAGTGACACTACCCGATACAGGGGTAAAATTTTAAAAAGTACGGTTTGACCCGGTAGTTTGACATATTATCGGTGACTCGCAATTCTTAAGTTCTGAGCGAAAAGATCAATGTTATAACTTGGGCTCTGCAGGGAACAACATCGTTTAGAATTGTCTCTTAATTTTGCCTTCGAAATACATTATAGAAATATAACCATAAAACTAGTCAACTGGACATACTTTTTATTAGATTGGCTACTGTATCGCACACACCTTAGTTGGATCTTCAGGTAGATCTGACGCCAATTGGTCATTGTCTTGTGATAAGACGGAGTTGCCAAAGGTCGTTGACTTTGAATTTTAGGCCCCTGCCAAATTATAGCGAAGGCCGCCTCCCATGTAGAATAAAAGTGCTGATGCTGACTTCTTGACTTGCTTTCGTCACTCCCCTTTCGTACCACCTGCATTCTCTGTCTTAAAGGTCAGGTCTATTGCAAAAACAAGTTTATCTCTATTCGAAGAGAATAATTATTACATTACAAGTTGACACTTGTTGCAATTGTTTTATGCGTATTTCTCCTGAAAAAGGAGAAATTGTGTGGGTAAAGTTCAGCCTCGTACGTGTTCTTCCCCCGTTTGAAGCGTACTTGTTCTCCCCCCGTTTGGCTGATGACGTAGGTAAATGAAGCGGATACTATAGCATACTCTCATCATGCAATCACAATCACTTTGACAAGTTTGACATTAGCAACAATGAGTTGTACTATCATTTACCATAACAATGCTGCATAACAATATGCAGACTATTGTTCTCATTTCGCAAACAAAGCCCACACAGTTTTGTTACTATGCGTTTGCTTTGTAATATTTCATCCAACTGAAACTATGATAACTACATGAGTTTGTGGACTTAACACGGTTTATATGCTAGTCTCAGATGCAATTCTAAGCTCAAATTATTTTTTTATTTTTTAGGCCTAATATTTCTCATGATATTGATATACATATGAATTGTAATATCACAATTTACTAATATATAAAAAAGAAGCGGCTGATTTTATCCATATGTTTAAAAACCATTAAATTTGTAATACTTTTTAGTTTTGTTTTTTCTGTGAACAACAACAGTATACGTTCTGTCCATTGAGAGCGTTTATAGTCCCTTTTCTCAAAGCGGGCACATCTCATTTCATGACGTCGCCGTTTTTCTAGGCCAAATCTGTCTCGTTCGAAGGAACTCACTGCTTAAGTTGGTTTTTGCGGAATATCAATTTAAATGTCTTATTTTCTCAAAAAAGGAGTAATTTTCATTGTCCTTATAATATTAGCTTGCCAATGATATGATGTTGTTTTTGCAATAGACCTGCCCTTTAAATCTCAACTCGTCTGTGCTGACATACGCTTTGCCAATTTCTACTTGGTTTCACCCAAGTACACGTCTGTAAGAGCCCAATACGTAACAAAATCCCAGTACGTATCAATTTGATACGTATTGGGCTCAACCTCTTCTACCTAGAACAAAAAGTGGCAAAAAATAATTCATCCCGCCCAATACGTAACAAAACTAAAATTTGATTAAAATTACTTTATTCATACTCCCTCCCTCTGTAGTGGTTTTTGTTACGTATTGGGCTCTATACATTTTTTTGTTACGTATTGGGCTCCGGTTGTTTTTCAAGCAAATTATGGATATTATGTGCATGTGTTTTTATAGAAGTACTTTATATTGACCCAGTAACTCATTTTCAGTCTTTCTAGAACAAAATATTTGACAGTGTTTTATCTCTAGACTTGGAATTTATTTGTTACGTATTGGCCTCTGGTTATTTTAAAAGGACATTATCATGATTAGGTGCATGCTTTTGTTATAGAATTACTTTATATTGACTCAGTAAATCCTTTTGAGTCATTTTGAGTCTTTCTAGAAAAAAAATTTTGACAGTGTTTTTTCTCTAGACTTAGAATTTTTTTTGTTACGTATTGGGCTCTGGTTATTTTTAAAGCAAATTATGGGTTTTAGGTGCATGTTTTTGTTATAGAATTACTTTATATTGACTCAGTAAATCCTTTTGAGTCATTTTGAGTCTTTCTAGAAAAAAAAATTTGACAGTGTTTTTTTCTCTAGACTTAGATTTTTTTTTGTTACGTATTGGGCTCTGGTTATTTTAAAGCAAATTATGGGTTTTAGGTGCATGTTTTTGTTATAAAATTACTTTATATTGACTCAGTAAATCCTTTTGAGTCTTTCTAGAAAATTTTGACTTTTTTGTTACGTATTGGTCTCTGGTTATTGTGGTGATTAGTTGCATTTTTTGTTTGCTATAAACTTACTTTATATTGACCCGGTAACTCATTTTGAGTCATTTTGAATAATTCTAGAACAAAGCTGATTATGGTTATAAGGTGCATGTTTTTGTTATAGAATTACTTTATATTGACTCAGTAACTCATTTTGAGTCATTTTGAGTCTTCTAAAAAAAAAAAAAAATTGACAGTGTTTTTTCTTTAGACATAGAATTTATCTTGTTACGTATTGGGCTCTGGTTATTTTTAAAGCAAGTTATGGTTATTAGTGCGTGTTTTTGTTATAGAATTACTTTATATTGACCCAGTAACTCATTTTGAGTCATTTGTAACTCTTTTTAGAGTCATTTTGAGTATTTTTAAAACAAAATATTTGTCAGTGTTTTTCGGCTGGATTTTTTTTGTTACGTATTGGGTTCTATACATTTTTTATGCGTTTTGGAGGTTACACTGTCGGAAAAGCTCTTTTATCCAGATTTTTTCGCATATATGGACATGACTTGACCTCCGGTTAATATTTATCGAAGAAAGAAAACAATTCGAGTGGGTCTAGATTTTTGTTACGTATTGGGCTCTATACATTTTTTATGTGTTTTGGATGTTACACTGTCGGTAAAGCTCTTTTATCCGAATTTTTTCGCATATATGGAAATGACTTGACCTCCGGTTAATATTTATCGAAGAAAGAAAAAAATTCGAGTGGGTCTAATTTTTTGTTACGTATTGGGCTCTATACATTTTTTATGTGTTTTGGAGGTTACACTGTCAGTAAAGCTCTTTTATCCGGATTTTTTCGCATATATGGACAAGAGCTGACCTCCAGTTAATATTTATCGAAGAAAGAAAAAAATTCGAATGGGTCTAATTTTTTGTTACGTATTGGGCTCTATACATTCTTTATGGGTTACACTGTCGGTAAAGCTCCTTTATCCGGATTTTTTCGCATATATGGACATGACCTGACCTCCAGTTAATATTTATCGAAGAAAGAAAAAAATTCGAGTGGGTCTAATTTTTTGTTACGTATTGGGCTCTATACGTTTTTTATGCGTTTTGGAGGTTACACTGTCGGAAAAGCTCCTTTATCCGGATTTTTTCGCATATATGGACATGACCTGACCTCCAGTTAATATTTATCGAAGAAAGAAAAAAAATCGAGTGGTTCTATTTTTTTGTTACGCATTGGGCTCTTTGCATTTTTTATGCGTTTTGGAGGTTACACTGTCGGAAAACCTCTTTTATCCAGATTTTTACGCATATATGGACATGACTTGACCTCCGGTTAATATTTATCGAAGAAAGAAAACAATTCGAGTGGGTCTAAATTTTTGTTACGTATTGGGGTCTATACATTTTTTATGTGTTTTGGAGGTTACACTGTCGGTAAAGCTCTTTTATCCGGATTTTTTCGCATATATGGACATGAGCTGACCTCCAGTTAATATTTATCGAAGAAAGAAAAAAAAAATTCGAGTGGATCTAATTTTTTGTTACGTATTGGGCTCTATACATTCTTTATGGGTTACACTGTCGGAAAACCTCTTTTATCCGGATTTTTTTGCATATATGGAAATGACTTGACCTCCGGTTAATATTTATCGAAGAAAGAAAAAAAATCGAGTGGGTCTAACTTTTTGTTACGTATTGGGCTCTATACATTTTTTATGTGTTTTGGAGGTTACACTGTCAGTAAAGCTCTTTTATCCGGATTTTTTCGCATATATGGACATGAGCTGACCTTCAGTTAATATTTATCGAATAAAGAAAAAATTCGAGTGGGTCTAATTTTTTGTTACGTATTGGGCTCTATACATTCTTTATGGGTTACACTGTCGGAAAACCTCTTTTATCCGGATTTTTTTCGCATATATGGACATGACCTGACCTCCATTTAATATTTATCGAAGAAAGAAAACAAATTTTTTGTTACGTATTGGGCTCTTTACATTTTTTATGCCTTTTGGAGGTTACACTGTCGAAAAAGCTCTTTTATCCGGATTTTTTCGCATATATGGACATGACTTGACCTCCAGTTAATATTTATCGAAGAAAGAAAAAAATTCGAGTGGATCTAATTTTTTGTTACGTATTGGACTCTATACATTTTTTATGGGTTACACTGTCGGAAAACCTCTTTTATCCGGATTTTTTCGCATATATGAAAATGACTTGACCTCCGGTTAATATATTTTATCGAAGAAAGAAAAAAATTCGAGTGGGTCTAACTTTTTGTTACGTATTGGGCTCTATACATTTTTTATGTGTTTTGGAGGTTACACTGTCAGTAAAGCTCTTTTATCCGGATTTTTTCGCATATATGGACATGAGCTGACCTTCAGTTAATATTTATCGAAGAAAGAAAAAAATTCGAGTGGGTCTAATTTTTTGTTACGTATTGGGCTCTATACATTCTTTATGGGTTACACTGTCGGAAAACCTCTTTTATCCGGATTTTTTCGCATATATGGACATGACCTGACCTCCATTTAATATTTATCGAAGAAAGAAAACAAATTTTTTGTTACGTATTGGGCTCTTTACATTTTTTATGCCTTTTGGAGGTTACACTGTCGAAAAAGCTCTTTTATCCGGATTTTTTCGCATATATGAACATGACTTGACCTCCAGTTAATATTTATCGTAGAAAGAAAAAAAATTCGAGTGGATCTAATTTTTTGTTACGTATTGGGCTCTATACATTCTTTATGGGTTACACTGTCGGAAAACCTCTTTTATCCGGATTTTTTCGCATATATGAAAATGACTTGACCTCCGGTTAATATATTTTATCGAAGAAAGAAAAAAAAAATTCGAGTGGGTCTAACTTTTGTTACGTATTGGGCTCTATACATTTTTTATGTGTTTTGGAGGTTACACTGTCAGTAAAGCTCTTTTATCCGGATTTTTTCGCATATATGGACATGAGCTGACCTTCAGTTAATATTTATCGAAGAAAGAAAAAAATTCGAGTGGGTCTAATTTTTTGTTACGTATTGGGCTCTATACATTCTTTATGGGTTACACTGTCGGAAAACCTCTTTTATCCGGATTTTTTCGCATATATGGACATGACTTGACCTCCGGTTAATATTTATCGAAGAAAGAAAAAAAATCGAGTGGGTCTAATTTTTTGTTACGTATTGGGCTCTATACATTTTTTATGTGTTTTGGAGGTTACACTGTCAGTAAAGCTCTTTATCCGGATTTTTTCGCATATATGGACATGAGCTGACCTCCAGTTAATATTTATCGAAAAAAGAAAAAAATTCGAGTGGGTCTAAATTTTTGTTACGTATTGGGCTCTTTGCATTTTGTATGCGTTTTGGAGGTTACACTGTCGGAAAACCTCTTTTATCCGGACTTTTACGCATATATGGACATGACTTGACCTCCGGTTAATATTTATCGAAGAAAAAAACAATTCGAGTGGGTCTAATTTTTTGTTACGTATTGGGCTCTATACATTTTTTATGTGTTTTGGAGGTTACACTGTCGGAAAAGCTCTTTTATCCGGATTTTTTGGCATATATGGACATGAGCTGACCTCCAGTTAAGTTTTATCGAAGAAAGAAAAAAATTCGAGTGGGTCTAATTTTTTTGTTACGTATTGGGCTCTTTACATTTTTTATGCGTTTTGGAGGTTACACTGTCGGAAAAGCTCTTTTATCCGGATTTTTTCGCTTATATGGACATGACCTGACCTCCATTTAATATTTATCGAAGAAAGAAAACAAATTTTTTGTTACGTATTGGGCTCTTTACATTTTTTATGCCTTTTGGAGGTTACACTGTCGGAAAAGCTCTTTTATCCGGATTTTTTCGCATATATGGACATGACTTGACCTCCGGTTAATATTTATCGAAGAAAAAAAAAAAATCGAGTGGGTCTAATTTTTTGTTACGTATTGGGCTCTATACATTCTTTATGCGTTACACTGTCGGTAAAGCTCCTTTATCCGGATTTTTTTGCATATATGGACATGACCTGACCTCCAGTTAATATTTATCGAAGAAAGAAAAAAATTTGAGTGGGTCTAATTTTTTGTTACGTATTGGGCTCTTTGCATTTTTTATGCGTTTTGGAGGTTACACTGTCGGAAAACCTCTTTTATCCGGATTCTTACCCATATATGGACATGACTTGACCTCCGGTTAATATTTATCGAAGAAAGAAAACAATTCCAGTGGGTCTAATTTTTTGTTACGTATTGGGCTCTATACATTTGTATGTGTTTTGGAGGTTACACTGTCGGTAAAGCTCTTTTATCCGGATTTTTTCGCATATATGGACATGAGCTGACCTCCATTTAATATTTATCGAAGAAAGAAAAAAATTCGAGTGGGTCTAATTTTTTGTTACGTATTGGGCTCTATACATTCTTTATGCGTTACACGGTCGGTAAAGCTCTTTTATCCGGCTTTTTTCGCATATATGGACATGACCTGACCTCCAGTTAATATTTATCGAAGAAAGAAAAAAATTCGAGTGGGTCTAATTTTTTGTTACGTATTGGGCTCTTTGCATTTTTTATGCGTTTTGGAGGTTACACTGTCGGAAAACCTCTTTTATCCGGATTCTTACCCATATATGGACATGACTTGACCTCCGGTTAATATGTATCGAAGAAAGAAAACAATTCCAGTGGGTCTAATTTTTTGTTACGTATTGGGCTCTATACATTTTTATGTGTTTTGGAGGTTACACTGTCGGTAAAGCTCTTTTATCCGGATTTTTTGGCATATATGGACATGAGCTGACCTCCATTTAATATTTATCGAAGAAAAAAAAAATTCGAGTGGGTCTAATTTTTTGTTACGTATTGGGCTCTATACATTCTTTATGCGTTACACGGTCGGTAAAGCTCTTTTATCCGGCTTTTTTCGCATATATGGACATGACCTGACCTCCAGTTAATATTTATCGAAGAAAGAAAAAAAATCGAATAGGTCGATTTTTTGTTACGCTCTATACATTTTTATGTGTTTTGGAGGTTACACTGTCGGTAAAGCTCTTTTATCCGGATTTTTTGGCATATATGGACATGAGCTGACCTCCATTTAATATTTATCGAAGAAAGAAAAAAATTCGAGTGGGTCTAATTTTGTGTTACGTATTGGGCTCTATACATTCTTTATGCGTTACACGGTCGCTAAAGCTCTTTTATCCGGCTTTTTTCGCATATATGGACATGACCTGACCTCCAGTTAATATTTATCGAAGAAAGAAAAAAAATTCGAGTGGGTCTAATTTTTTTTGTTACGTATTGGGCTCTTTGCATTTTTTATGCGTTTTGGAGGTTACACTGTCGGAAAACCTCTTTTATCCGGATTCTTACCCATATATGGACATGACTTGACCTCCGGTTAATATGTATCGAAGAAAGAAAACAATTCCAGTGGGTCTAATTTTTTTGTTACGTATTGGGCTCTATACATTTTTATGTGTTTTGGAGGTTACACTGTCGGTAAAGCTCTTTTATCCGGATTTTTTGGCATATATGGACATGAGCTGACCTCCATTTAATATTTATCGAAGAAAGAAAAAATTCGAGTGGGTCTAATTTTTTGTTACGTATTGGGCTCTATACATTCTTTATGCGTTACACGGTCGGTAAAGCTCTTTTATCCGTCTTTTTTCGCATATATGGACATGACCTGACCTCCAGTTAATATTTATCGAAGAAAGAAAAAAAATTCGAGTGGGTCTAATTTTTTGTTACGTATTGTGCTCTTTACATTTTTTATGCGTTTTGGAGGTTACACTGTCGGAAAAGCTCTTTTATCCGGATTTTTCGCATATATGGACATGACATGACCTCCAGTTAATATTTATCGAAGAAAGAAAAAAATTCGAGTGGGTCTAACTTTTTGTTACGTTATGCGTTTTGGAGGTTACACTGTCGAAAAAGCTCTTTTATCCGGATTTTTTCTCATATATGGACATGACTTGTCCTCCAGTTAATTTTTATTGTAGAAAGAAAAAATTCGAATGGTTCTAATTTTTTGTTACGTATTGGGCTCTATACATTTTTGTGCGTTTTGGAGGATATATGGCCGGAAAAGCTCTTTTATCCGGATTCGCATATATGGACATGACTTGACCTCCGGTTAATATTTATCGAAGAAGAAGAACAAAAATCGAGTGATCTTATTTTTTGTTACGTTATGCGTTTTGGAAGTTACACTGTCGGAAAAGTTCTTTTATCCGGAATTTTTCGCATGTATGAACTTGACCTCACCTCCGGTTAATATTTATCGAAGAAAGAAAAAAAAGTTCTTCAATCCGGATTTTTTGGCATAAATGGAGTTGACCTGACTTACGGTTAATACCTATCGAAGAAAGAAAAAAGTGGAGAGGGTCTAATTGTTACGTTATGCGTTTTGGCTCCGACATTGTCAAAAAAGTTCTTTTTTCCGTGACATTTATCGAAGAAAGAAAAACAAATCGAGTTAGGATTTATTTTAAAAATGTACAGATATAGAAACTAAATGTTTTTTTTCAATTAAATTTTTTTTGAAAGACTAGTCTTAATTGATTATCTAACAAATATCCAGTAGTAAAAATTGACAATGTCCCTAATGGATGAACCAGTATTTAATACTTGTTAGGATTGTTAAAACCCATTCTTCCCATTTTGAACATAGAATAGCTTGTTATTTAGAGAGCGAATGCGTACGGGATGAGAGTGTGCTGGAATGAAAGTGTGCGGGCCGCGTGAAATATACGTGGTGAAAGTGTGCGGGGTGAAGTGTCCAGTATTATCCCATACTTACAATTTATTATGAATCGGATATTCATATTGGTATCGGACCTTGCGAAAAAGTTATAATTATTCGATCATCGATTTTTATTACACAAGATAATAATTATCTAGCTCTGTTCAGTAAGCCAATGGGCGAATATCGTAATTATACGAAAAATATGTTCAATATACGATATTTGTTAATGTCACTGATATAATTTGATATCAAGCTATTTAAACGTGTGTGCAAATCCTATTCGGAAATTATGAAAAAATTATAAATTATTATCCTGGTGGGCCATAAAAGGTGTTATTTTAATGCTTACATTCTTAAGAGGGTTGACCGTGTGTTGTATTCTTTCTTTTTTAATTTTTTAAAATTGTTTTATTACTATTATTTTCCTCTCAAAACTTGCCCCTTCTCTAGATCGTGGCCACATTTACTCCTTTTACTGAGAAATGTGCTCAATTTTACTGGGAGAATTTGCTTTAAAATGAGTATATATGGCCGTTGCCGTGGAAACTGCCTTCACTTTGAATGCTCCTAATAGCTTAAACTTAAAGCTTGTATATCAATAATATAAAGTTTAATACAAACTTTTGTAATGCAAGAAACTGCTCAAGATTATAAAGAGGCTCCATCACTAAAACACGCATTAGTGCCTACTTTTAATTTCAAGAGTTCATAGGTCAAAAACCAGAGGTCTCAGAAAAATGTTTGTATTGACTTTTGATCCAAATATCCATCGCAACTTGATATACTTTCCATTTTGCAAACATTTACCATGTATAAATTACAATTACATTTTTACAAGTTACTACCCCCCATGCATATCCGATGACCCTTTTTATTGCTTTAACCTAAAATTTCAAAAATAATTAGTCAATTTTTTTCAAGTTGCTAATATCGCCAAAAATGACTAAATTGGTATATATTTTTGTTAGCTCATTCCAAAAAAGACAATACTTTGGTGAAACCGACACCAAATGATAAACATTTTCACTCCCCACAAACACTTTTGTGGGTAAACCCAGGTGGTGGCCGCATTGCATTCTCTAAATTCAGTAAATTTTCATCTTCAACCGTGTAATTGAATGGGATTATTTTCAAATTTTAAAACGCTTGAAATATCACAAACAAATAGGCCTATGTTGATAAATAATATAAATACAAGCTAAAACCGTTGAGGTGCTATAATGAACCCCACAAAACTAACCGAGTATATTGGAAAATGCCATACGGCCGGGCGGTTTCACAAGTTGCCGGTTCGATCATGTCATCCGCCGGTCAACCAGGAATCAAATTTAGAAGAAGAGAATCCATTTTTCTGGAATCCGTCCCCCCCCCCCCCTCTAGCCTCCTGTTATGCACCTGGTGCGCCTAACTTTATACGCCATATGCCTTTAACCATCAAATTAGTTCAAAATAGTCGAATGTCAATTTTCCGGGGGGGGGGGGGAGGGGCTTTCCCACTGAGGCTCTGGACCCCGACAGAGGCCTAGCATCGAGTCCCCTGGACCCCCTGTCGATGTCTTTGGGCACGCCCATGATATTCTTGCAGCAATTTCATGTTCAAAGGGAAGCAAGAAACGTCATTCCCCTCCATAATAATTTCCAACTTGTTTTTATACTTTTGTAGGCCTACATCGCGGCATCACATGATCAGGTGTACAGTGACTTGTTAACTCTAAAAAGTAAATCTATGATTTTAGTGCTGTAACATTCTGACTGGATAATGTGAGAACCAGTACAAGTGTCAACCGAAAGCATTCGATAAAAACAAATCAAAAACAAAAAAGACCAAGGACTTGTTTTTAGTTAGAGAGGAGAACATCAATTTTTTTACCTGATTGGTGGGGAACCTGAAAGGGGAACGTAAAAATCGAGAAAAATATGGAAATCCTCCATCCCCCCTTGCTGGCGTAATTAAATAATGACCGCTCCCTAAATACTGCAAAAATCTGAAATGTGTGAAAATCATAGATTTTCTATTATGTTGTCCTGCAATCACACCAAATTTGTCTGAAAGTTTGGCACATGTGTAAACATACAACAAATTTGCAAAAAAGGTTTTAAAAAAATCTGTAAAAAATCGTGCATTAATTGTGCCTTTAAGGGGGTACTACACCAATTGCATTTTTTTTTTCATTTTGTGAAGAAATGAGAAAAACAATTGGACAAAGTGGTATGCAAAATGAAGGGGCAAATCTTCTCGTTCTATTGGTGGCATCGGTATCAATGTAACTTACATGCTTTTAAAGGTAGAAGCCAAAAGGTGGTACATCACTGGTGTTTTAAATTCACTTCATTTTGGAAAGCTTACTATCAACGGATTTCGTTAAAATGTTGGATATGTGTTGCTAACACATTAGGGAAATAATGTTGATATGTAAAATGGGAATAAGCGGTTCCTGATTTCTTTTATGACTTCATGAACTTGGTGCTCCACACCTATCAAAAAACAAACTGGTTAAAATGCTTCTATTTTCAATTTTGAGCTATATTTTTAACTTGCGACATTATTTCACTGAAACTTAATTAAGCCATAGGTAACAGGTTACCACAACCACACTACAGCAATGTTGAAAAAATTGTATTTCTTGTCACCTATACCACCATATTAGGTAGTTTTTCGTAAGTTTCACTTTTGTGATTTTGGTAACTATTTTATATTTATGTGTCCAATCCATCTCAACTAGGCAATCTAAATTGTACTCACCATTTACATCCCAAGGTATTTTAGTATATCCACCTCACACCTTTTCAATATTATATCCAGTAAAAGACAAAATATCAAAATTGATGCCTCATTATGATATCACAGACTATCACAAGTTTTCAAAATGGATGCCTAAATTTGACCTGAACCAAGTGACCTATAACCTGACCTATAGCCTTTTTAAATCTCTTTTCCTAACAACACATTATAGAAGGTACATAGTATTAAATTGACTATGCATCCATTGTGGAAAAGTTTATTTAATTTATTCAGTGTTATTTAGCATGCATTGCTGAATAAGTTTTCTATAGATAGTATAACAAAGAATTTAATGTATTCTATTCATGTACTCTACTTAAAGAGAATAAATTATGTACTTCATAAATTTGCAATAAAAAAAAAGAAGAGGTATACTGATCAAAATCATGGTATTATACCCCCTTAAGCAGAATCCATATTACCTTCCCTGAGTCCTCGACCATACCCGTCTTGAGGGCCAGGTCGATTCGCACCCAAAACAATTTTGAGCACATGCGATTTCTGTTCCAAACAAAATCGGTCATTTACCAATAAACTGTAGGCCTATATGGTTTTTTAATACAGGCCTAAACGTTACGTTCATCATTAAACAGAGAAAATTAAAAGATATATCATGAAAGAGGACGCCCCAAAAGGACAAAAACATGCCGGAAACTATAGGAAGGAAGGAATATATGCTAGTATGGTGCCCAGTCATTCCTTTTTGATTGCGGTGACGTAATTTTGCGGGCTGCCGCTAGAAGGGGGTGGGGTGGTATGGGGTGAGACACCCCTCCTCCAATTCTTAATGTTGTCGGTAAAAGTGACGGTTGTCGGCAAAACATATAGGATTTTCGGCAGATTACAAAAGCCAATGTGCGGAAGTTGTTGTTATACAATATTGTTATTGTAAAAGTAGTTAATAATGAAAAAAAATATTGAGGAAAAATTTTGATTATCACCCCCCCCCCACACACACACACACACCCCCACCCCCCACCCCCACACTTTTTAGATTCTTGAGCGCCCTGGCGAAAAAATAAATTTGGGATCTACAATTCACAATTGTATTAGACAGACCAAAATATTTCCGTCGGCAAGATATGCCGTATACCCCCCCTCCAATGCGATTGGTCTAACGACGCCCCTGCTTACTTTGCTAGATGGCTATGTGAAGTTATTGCTATCTATTCACGATAGCTGCTGGCTCTATGAAGTCATTGTTATCTACTGAAGTTAGGTAATGTATATGTGATGTCATTATTATCTACTGAAGATAGCTGATGGCTATGATAAGTCATTAATATCTACTGAATGTAGCTGATGACTATTAAAGTCATTGTTATCTACTGAAGATAGCTGATGACTATGTGAAGTCATTGCTATCTACTTATGTTAGCTGATGGCTCTCTGAAATCATTGCTATCTACTGAATATAGCTGATGACTAAGTTAAGTCTTTGATATCTACTGATGTTAGCTGATGGCTCTGTGGAGTCATTGCTATCTACTTAGAAAAGCTGACGGCTATGTAAACTCATTGATATCTACTTAAGACACTGATGGCTATGGGAAGTCAGTGCTATTAAATGAAGATAGTTGACTGCTCTGTGAAGTCATTACTATCTACCATGTCTACTGAAGATAACCGATATGGCAATGTGAAGTCAGTGCTATCAAATAAATATCTGCGAAATCATTACTATCTAACTAGTGAAGATAGCTGTTGGCTATATAAAGTCATTGCTATCTGCTGAAGATAGCCAGTGCTATCTACTGAAGATAGCCGATTGCCCTGAGAAGTCATTTCAAACTACTAAAAATAGCTGCTTGTTCTGCGAAGTCTTTGCTATCTACAGAGGTTACCTGATGGCTGTGTCAATTCATTTCATTACCGAAGATAGCTGATAGCTCTGTGAAGTCATTGCTATATCTGGTGAAGATAGCTGATTACTGTGTGAAGCTATCTACTAAAGATAGCTGATGGCTATGTGATGTCATTGCTATCTACTGAGGTTAGCTGATGGCTATGTGAAGTTATTGCTAATTATTCAAGATATGGCTCTATGAAGTCATTGTTATTTGAAGTTATTATTATCTACTGAAGATAGTTGATGTCTAATATGGAGTAATTGCCAGTTACTAAAGAAAGCCGATGGCTATTATGAAGTCATTGCTATCTACTAAAGATAGCTGGTTGCTCTGTGAGGTCATTGTTATCTACTGAGTTTAGCTGATGGCTATGTGAAGTCATTAATATCTACTAAAGATAGCTGATGACTATGTGAAGTCATTTCTATCTACTGAAGATAGCTAATGGATATATGTGATGTCAGTAATACCTACTGATATTAGCGGATGGCTATGTGAAGTCTTTGCTATCTGCTGAAGATAGCTAATGGCTATGTAAAGTTAATGCTATATACCATGTATACCGGGGTTAGCTGATGGCTCTGTGAAGTTATTCTCACCTACTAAAGGGAAACAGGACATTTCGCATCCCTACCATTTCACCCCGTACATGCTGAACTGCTGAATATAGTGCTCACACACCACGTATCTACTAAAGGGCAACAGGACACTTCGCCTACCTGACATTTTCGCCCCTATATGCTGAACTGCTAAATACAATCCCAACCCACCGAATTAGTTATGGTTAGGGTTTAGGGTTTGGACTTAGGGTAATGGTTTAGGGTTTAGAATATTCGGGTTAAGGTTTTCAGAGCGTAATGGTAAGGGCGCTGCTTGTGGTTAGGGTTTTGGTTTGGGACTTGGGTTAAGATTTATAGTTATTGGGCTTAGGGTTAGGGTTAAAGGTTAGGGTGAGGGTTACGGCCCTATATCAATTGTCAACTTGATACAGTATTTGCCAATTTAGAAATGGTCATATAAAGTCATTGTTATCTATTGATATATAAGCTGATGGCTATGTAAAGTCATATTTATTTACTGAGGTTGCTGATGGCTATGTGAAGTAATTGCTATCTACTGAAGATAGCTGATGGTTATGCAAAGACAGTGCTATCAAATGATAGCAGATTGTTATGTGAAGTCATTGCTATCTACTGAAGATTATATTTCATATTTTATTTCATTGTGGCATTTTCCCAGGGGGCGTTGAACATCCTTGATATACGCGGGCCATTCAAAAAGTTCTACCTCCACTCTTATAACTTCTGTCCTGTATAAAATGATAGCTTCTTCAAGCTTAGCATAATTGTACATTTAAATGTTACCTACACTGTTTTTTATACATTTTCCATATTTTTGTAGGTGAACTCATAACGAAATTAAGATTTCATATGCCGGAAACGATAAAAAGTCGTAAACATTTAAATGAAAATAATGTGTGTATTCCTCTTAGGAGATTAGATCGATATACAAGTGTTATGATTAGGTAAAAAAAAGTTGTTGTGTTGCCATCCGCGGCCGGGTCAAAATCGCGAAAATAATTATGGGCCCGGTTTATTTTGGGTTTAAAAAAAACATTTAAACAAATTTAAAAAAAATAAGTAAACTAAGAGTTAATTGTGAAGGGCCTTGATATTATTTACTTCAATAAAATATTCAACATCGGGTAGAAAATACAGCCGATATTGTGCATTTGCCTCTCTTCACTCATGTTACTGTGAAATAGTAGGTATCAAATGGTTGAGTTGGTAAAAAAAATCCGGCCGGCTGTACCACCAGATTTTAGGCTTGGGAGGGCAAGACAAGTTTTTTTGGCCTAATATGCTAGCATATTATAACTGAAACAACATCAAATGTGTAACCAAACATCAACAATACCAGTTATAAAAATGTATTTTATGTTTAAAAACATATCCAGCATCAATTCTTTTCGGTAAATCCATAAGCCTTTGCGAGTACACCTGAGATGTCGTTACTTGACGTCACGTCGACTTATATACAATATCGCAATAACGATGTTTGCTAAACGATGTTCGGATCGGCCTGACGCGTACTGAAGTCAAATGACGACATATCAGGTGTAATCGCAAAGGCTTATGGGTTCACCGAAAAGATCAATTACACGAAATAGACACTGAAGTAATAATTTAGCAAGATTGAAAAAATACGTGCGTGTCCGATAACCCCTCCGCACCACACCCTAAATCAGCACCAATGGAGTATCGCCCTGGGGCAGAGTGGCAAGTTCCCCTCTCCTGCTCAGTCGACAGAAATGTGAAAAAAATACAGTTTGCAATTTCCTTTTGGTTTATTTTAGACTTAAAATTAACCCCATTTTGGGCCATGTCAATGTCCTGTTTTCTAAAAGGACTGTACGCTAAACATTAAATTGGCCTCATGTGCTTTTCATATTTGTCAACAATGTAGGCCTAAATATTATACCCAAATTTTCACAAAATACAGTCCGAAATAGAATCAAGCGCCGATAAAATTTCGGAAGCGGTGGTCTCACGGGGCTGTCGTTTTCTTCTAAAGGGGGTGGGGTCATTATGTCCGACCAGAGTCCATTTTGTTTACGGCCGCCCTGTCTCTCTCCGTTTTCTCTTTTTCTCCTTCCCCCTCTTCTTTATACGTTAACCATCACGTTCTTTCTTTGTTTAGGCCTATATCTCTACGTTTTCTCTCCTTTTATTCGTTCTTCTATGCAATTTATTCCCGCGTTTCATCACAGTCCACCGGCTTTCTTTTAGACCCTTCTACACTCGGATCCGTGGATAATGACTGGTAATGAAGACTATGTAACATTATTAATCAGTTCAATGTTTGGTTACTGGTTACTGGATTTTCGATTAAAATTTGTTTTCATTAAAAGAAATAATAGTGTCTGTCAATCATTACACTACAATCTGTACATTCTAGGGCTGTTTGATTTCTTCAAATAAAGTAAATTCCCTGGCCCTCTATAATTACGCACAAAAGATCGCCGCATGATCCGACAGTGTGTGTAATCATTGACATTGATTTGTGGAGAAAGAAGAATGGATTTTTGGCACGGAGTAGGCTTATTTTAGAAGCGGAATTTGAAACTGGGGCGGGTTAATGGGGTTACAGAAATTTTTGTTCATAGGTCGTATGTAATTATGTATCATTCCATTATCCAAAGACGGAGCCGAACCAATATTGTGGGACAGCCCAGGACACTCTGTGTGGGACTGCACACATCTCACACAACACTCATCTCAAAGTTTGTTCGGTGCATCATGCAGTTATTGTTGCCTACATGTATGTACACAACACAGGGGCAATCACAATAGGCAATTGACCCCTACTGGTAGCGCTGTGTTGTAGATATAGGAGATGAACTAGTTAGCGTCATATATCAAAAAGTATAAAAGCTATGATTTAGTACTTGCTCTATGTTTCATTTACTTATTCTTTTCAAAATTTCTGAATTTTCAACCCGGTACATGCTTCAATAACGAGGGACCATACATTTGTATGAGAAAGAAATCCTACCATCTATATCCAAACTCCCGTGTTATTCCAATGCACATTTTGCTTCACCGGACCGCCCTGGCTTGGTCGCATTTGGAAGAGGGGTGTCACGAAACCGTAATAGGTACAAACTTAGTACTTTATGTCAATCAAGTATGGTTTATTCTCTACATGTCAATCTTTAAATCATTAGCATAGTCCCTATAATAACGGGGGACCACCTTGATGAGTAAATGACAGCAAACCATTGCAAAATACCCCAAAACTCGGTCAGTGGAGCTCCGCCCGTACATGTCAATAGCGTCATTATCGATTGGATTAAGTCGACCGTAGCGGTCTTGGATTTATATTATCACGTGGTAATAAATTTGCATTGGACAATCGATTACTATAATGGTTTAGTACTGCATATCTCGGTTTAATCTTCACTAAGCGGGTTTATGGTTGGAAAGGTCACGGTGAATTTGTCGTGGACATAACTGCACTATGGTTTTAACAAGCGATTTGTTACACGGGTATTGCTTCAGCTGGCTTCGCCGCTAAAAATATCAGAATAAAACCATTTTTTACATTAACACCTACAAATGGAATCATTTTTGTCTATGATTAATATTAATGGGATATCAAATGAAGTCGAACCATGAAACCAAAAAATCCTATAAACCCCATTTTTTTGACATGCAAACCTCCAAACGCATAACATAACAAAATCTGTGAACTTGTACTCCTAGGGCCTAGGGGAAAGTTAGCCCATATCTGCAAGACTATCCTTGCCTTCAAGGTAAAACAAACATACTCATGTTACCCTCGGGCCATGGACTGGCCTGGTGTCAGATCTTACCCAGGGAAAGATGACATTCCAATATGCGCCTTTAAAAGAAATAGTCGGTACTTCCTGTTTCTTCAATAAATAAATATTAATTAGAGATCAAATCAAGTAACTCCTTGCGAAAACAATCCGGATAAAAGAACTTTTCCGACAGTGTAACCTCCAAAACGCATAACGTTAAAAAAAATTAGACCCCCACTCGATTTTTTTTCTTTCTTCGATAAATATTAACTGGAGGTCATGCCATGTCCATATATGCGAAAAAATCCGGATAAAAGAGCTTTTCCAACTGTGTAACCTCTAAAACGCATAAAAAATGTATACTGCCCAATACGTAACAAAAAATTAGAACCACTCGAATTTTTTTTCTTTCTTCGATAAATATTAACCGGAGGTCAAGTCATGTCCATATATGCAAAAAAATCCGGATAAAAGAGCTTTTCCGACAGTGTAACCTCCAAAACGCATAAAAAATGTATAGAGCCCAATACGTAACAAAAAATTAGACCCACTCGAATTTTTTTCTTTCTTCGATAAATATTAACCGGAGATAAAGTCATGTCCATATATGAGAAAAAATCCGGATAAAAGAGCTTTGCCGACAGTGTAACCTCCAAAACGCATAAAAAATGTATAGAGCCCAATACGTAACAAAAAATTAGACCCACTCGATTTTTTTTTTTTCTTTCTTCGATAAATATTAACTGGAGGTCAGGTCATGTCCATATATGCGAAAAAATCCGGATAAAAGAGCTTTTCCGACAGTGTAACCTCCAAAACACATAAAAATGTATAGAGCCCAATACGTAACAAAAAATTAGACCCACTGGAATTGTTTTCTTTCTTCGATAAATATTAATCGGAGGTCAAGTCATGTCCATATATGCGAAAAAATCCGGATAAAAGAGCTTTTCCGACAGTGTAACCTCCAAAACACATAAAAAATGTAAAGAGCCCAATACGTAACAAAAAATTAGACCCACTCGATTTTTTTTTTCTTTGTTCGATAAATATTAACTGGAGGTCAGGTCATGTCCATATATGCGAAAATGCGGATAAAAGAGCTTTACCGACAGTGTATAAACGCATAAAGAATGTATAGAGCCCAATACGTAACAACAAATTAGACCCACTCGAATTGTTTTCTTTGTTCGATAAATATTAACTGGAGGTCAGGTCATGTCCATATAAAATTATGCGAAAAATCCTGATAAAAGAGCTTTTACCGACCGTGTAACGCATAAAGAATGTATAGAGCCCAATACGTAACAAAAAATTAGACCCACTCGATTTTTTTTCTTTCTTCGATAAATATTAAATGGAGGTCAGGTCATGTCCATATATGCGAAAAAATCCGGATAAAAGAGCTTTTCCGACAGTGTAACCTCCAAAACACATAAAAATGTAAAGAGCCCAATACGTAACAAAAAATTAGACCCACTCGAATTTTTTTTTTTTCTTTGTTCGATAAATATTAACTGGAGGTCAGGTCATGTCCATATATGCGAAAAATCCGGATAAAAGAGCTTTACCGACCGTGTAACGCATAAAGAATGTATAGAGCCCAATACGTAACAAAAAAATAGACCCACTCGAATTTTTTTTCTTTCTTCGATAAATATTAAATGGAGGTCAGGTCATGTCCATATATGCGAAAAAATCCGGATAAAAGAGCTTTTCCGACAGGGTAACCTCCAAAACACATAAAAAATGTAAAGAGCCCAATACGTAACAAAAAATTAGACCCACTCGAATTTTTTTCTTTGTTCGATAAATATTAACTGGAGGTCAGGTCATGTCCATATATGCGAAAAATCCGGATAAAAGAGCTTTACCGACCGTGTAACGCATAAAGAATGTAAAGAGCCCAATACGTAACAAAAAAATTAGACCCACTCGAATTTTTTTCTTTCTTCGATAAATATTAAATGGAGGTCAGGTCATGTCCATATATGCGAATAAATCCGGATAAAACAGCTTTTCCGACAGTGTAACCTCCAAAACGCATAAAAAATGTAAAGAGCCCAATACGTAACAAAAAATTAGACCCACTCGAATTTTTTTCTTTCTTCGATAAATATTAAATGGAGGTCAGGTCATGTCCATATATGCAAAAAAATCCGGATAAAACAGCTTTCCGACAGTGTAACCTCCAAAACGCATAAAAAATGTATAGAACCCAATACGTAACAAACAAAATCCAGCCGAAAAACACTGACAAATATTTTGTTTTAAAAATACTCAAAATGACTCTAGAAAGAGTCACAAATGACTCAAAATGAGTTACTGGGTCAATATAAAGTAATTCTATAACAAAAACACACACTAATAACCATAATTTGCTTTAAAAATAACCAGAGCCCAATACGTAACAAGAAAAATTCTATGTCTAAAGAAAAAACACTGTCAATTTTTTTTCTAGAAGACTCAAAATGACTCAAAATGAGTTACTGAGTCAATATAAAGTAATTCTATAACAAAAACATGCACCTAATAACCATAATCAGCTTTGTTCTAGAATTATTCAAAATGACTCAAAATGAGTTACCGGGTCAATATAAAGTAAGTTTATAGCAAACAAAAAATGCAACTAATCACCACAATAACCAGAGACCAATACGTAACAAAAAGTCAAAATTTTCTAGAAAGACTCAAAATGACTCAAAAGGATTTACTGAGTCAATATAAAGTAATTCTATAACAAAAACATGCACCTAAAACCCATAATTTGCTTTTAAAAATAACCAGAGCCCAATACGTAACAAAAAAATTCTAAGTCTAGAGAAAAAACACTGTCAAAAATTTTTTTCTAGAAAGACTCAAAATGACTCAAAAGGATTTACTGAGTCAATATAAAGTAATTCTATAACAAAAACATGCACCTAAAACCCATAATTTGCTTTAAAAATAACCAGAGCCCAATACGTAACAAAAAAGTTCTAAGTCTAGAGAAAACACACTGTCAAAATTTTGTTTCTAGAAAGACTCAAAATGACTCAAAAGGATTTACTGAGTCAATATAAAGTAATTCTATAACAAAAGCATGCACCTAATCATGATAATGTCCTTTTAAAATAACCAGAGGCCAATGCGTAACAAATAAATTCCAAGTCTAGAGATAAAACACTGTCAAATATTTTGTTCTAGAAAGACTGAAAATGAGTTACTGGGTCAATATAAAGTACTTCTATAAAAACACATGCACATAATATCCATAATTTGCTTGAAAAACAACGGAGCCCAATAATACGTAACAAAAATGTATAGAGCCCAATACGTAACAAAAACCACTACAGAGGGAGGGAGTATGAATAAAGTAATTTTAATCAAATTTTAGTTTTGTTACGTATTGGGCGGGATGAATTATTTTTTGCCACTTTTTGTTCTAGGTAGAAGAGGTTGAGCCCAATACGTATCAAATTGATACGTGCTGGGATTTTGTTACGTATTGGGCTCTTACACATGTCATGTCAATCAGTGACCTTGCATCGTTGGCATAGACAATATTGATATGTTTGACCTGGGGTGGCTTGTCTTTGAGTGAACCAGTTTTTGTCTCAACGTGTTGGCTGTTTAAATGAGTCAGGGATCTGATGTTGGCTGAAAATAATCCGAGGTTTCAGACAGATCTGACACATAGGGGAAGGCAATGTTCTTCCGTTTGAGCGGCGCGCCGCGGCGCGCCGCGGCGTGTCGTCCAATCAGAACTGACACCTTCTAATACAGGTTTGACGATCATGTGACAAATCGAATCTGTGACGTCAATATTGATATCGATATCAATTACGCTGTTCCAGTTAAATTACATACCCATTGGGCCCTTTGCACTTGATTTTGAGTTTCCTGTTTGCCGCGCGCGTCCTAAATTGGTACCGCGTGAAATAATTAATTATTTGTTTAGATTTTATTATTTGGTATAATCCGCTGAGAAATCAACATTTCCCTGTGTACTTAGTCCATGAATTGATCCTGATTTGCATTGTCGTATAGAGTTATTTTTCTGCCGAAAGCAGTATGTATTCGAATTGGAACTTGAAACACGACTATTGGGCGAAATAATAGCCGGATTGCCATGACAAATCATTCTGTCACTCAGGTTTGGGCTACGTTTTCCATGTTGCCACGAAGTTCTTACGGTACAAAATGCTCAATGAGTCTGCATTACGGGCTAATGAATTATGCATTAAAAAAAAAAATGGCAGGGACGGTCATAAATTCTTTATACGGGGTTGTAGTAAAATGTTTGCCTTGAAGAGTGATTATAAAAATGTTTGACTTGATTCTGGACTTTGAAAAGAATATAAAGCTTTGAATGTGTAAAGTTTTTATTGTTTTAAAGAAGTTAATCTGAAATAAGGTATCTGTGAAGGATTTTAGGGATATTTAGAGGGCCTGCACCCCCCGTCTTACAAAAATGTCGATTTTTTTGTGAACAGCACCTAAATAGTTCAGCCTGACGAATATTTAGGGGAGATCGGGGCAAAGTGGAACACGGGGCAAAGCGGAATCATCAGTCGGCTGCGGAGCAGGTGACTACAAGCTCCTATCTTTGGCTACATCCTTTTTTGTACTTTGTGTACTTAACCCTCTATCTTTTTAACCACATATCCCACAGAGTCGTGCGATATGTCAAACTTTTCCTCTGGTCATAAAGAACAAAAAATCAGTGGTCACATCTCTGTAGGATCATTGGTTAATGAGATATAGTCACTTTTTTTGTACTTTGTGTACTTACCCTCTATCTTTTTAACCAAATATCCCACAGAGTCGTGCGATATGTCAAACTTTTCCTCTGGTCATAAAGAACGAAAAAGTCAGTGGTCACATCTCTGTAGGATCATTGGTTAATGAGATAGTCACTTTTTGTCATTTATGCACTTAACCCTCTATATTTTTAACCAAATATCCCACAGAGTTGTGCGATATGTCAAACTTTTCCTCTGGTCATAAGGAACAAAAAAGTCAGTGGTCGCATATCTGTAGGATCATTGGTTGATGAGATATAGTCACTTTTTTCTACTTTGTGCATTTAACCCTCTATCTTGTTAACCAAATATACCACAGAGTCGTGCGATATGTCATACTTTTCCTCTGGTCATAAGGAACAAAAAAGTCAGTGGTCGCATATCTGTAGGATCATTGGTTAACGAGATATAGTCACTTTTTCTACTTTGTGCATTTAACCCTCTATCTTGTTAACCAAATATACCACAGAGTCGTGCGATATGTCAAACTTTTCCTCTGGTCATAAGGAACAAAACAGTCAGTGGTCGCATTTCTGTAGGATCATTGGTTTATGAGATATAGTCACTTTTTTCTACGTTGTGCATTTAGCCCTCTATCTTTTTAACCAAATATACCACAGAGTCGTGCGATATGTCATACTTTTCCTCTGGTCATATGGAACAAAAAAGTCAGTGGTCGCATATCCGTAGGATCATTGGTTGATGAGATATAGTCACTTTTTTCTACTTTGTGCATTTAACCTCTATCTTTTTAACCAAATATACCACAGAGTCGTGCGATATGTCAAACTTTTCCTCTGGTCATAAGGAACAAAAAAGTCAGTGGTCGCATTTCTGTAGGATCATTGGTTTATGAGATATAGTCACTTTTTTCTACTTTGTGCATTTAGCCCTCTATCTTTTTAACCAAATATACCACAGAGTCGTGCGATATGTCATACTTTTCCTCTGGTCATAAGGAACAAAAAAGTCAGTGGTCGCATATCTGTAGGATCATTGTTAATGAGATATAGTTACTTTTTTGTACTTTGTGCACTTAACCCTCTATCCTTTTAACCAAATATCCCAGAGTCGTGCGATATGTCAAGCTTTACCTCTGGTACGTGAAGACGGCCCGATCTTGTAAACCTTAAGTTTTGCCTTGCCTTCCTTCGTAATCCTGATTGGGCCACAAAAAAAATGTGTTCCACTTTGCCCCGGTCTCCCCTATACTAGGTATATTCGTCTCGGGCTGTCTCAGGTTTTAACAGAGAAAATAAAGGTAGAGAAGCGACACTCTGTACAATTAACGTGCAGACGGCCTATACCGATGTGAGGACAGAAAATGTGACTCTCCTGCTAGTCTCGGGCGCGGGCCAGACTGTATGCGGTATGAACAAAAACATAATTAACTGGTTGTGTAGGAGACTAGCACGAGAGTCACATTTTTCTGTCCTCTGCTGTCCTCCGGAGTGTCGCGGTGGTTTTAAAGCATCGCTCGATGGGTTAAGCTTACTGATTTTTCTTTATTTTATTACTGGTATATTGTAAAAACCAAGTAGCTGTGGTGTTAGCTCAATATGCTAGGAAAATATTATAACCGAAGACTTCATGTTCACTTTGGCTAAATCAGCTGTATTTTTGCTGATAAGGGTGCAAATTTACACATTTGTAATCATTTTGACCACAAAATATGATGTGAAAATACCGGGGAAAATACAGGTAGGCCTAAGCAATGAGAACAAGTCCTCAAACATTTGAAATTTGTAGCGTTACTATAGGTATGCCAGGCAAACCTTAGTTAACACATTTGCTAGTCAGCCAAATTCGCCTAGAACACAATACATATATTTTCATAGAAATATAAAAGAACTGGCCGGTACAAGGAAACCTACATAAATATGTTGTCTATACTTCCCGTAACCCAAATATATGATTTTTTATGGTGATAAGTCACTCGCACATGGAATGTTAGCGGGATTTTGATAGCAGTTCCATTAAATAAGCTGCTATCAACATGAGGTCTAAGATCTAGAAACACCACCGAAATGCTTTTGGGGGGAATTTTGCTAGATGAATCTTTTTGATGAAAGTCAATCTTTGACAAGATGTAACTATACTATGGAAAGTGCTATGAAAAAAAGGTTTTCAGTTTTGGCTTTCTTAACTCAAGGGCTTTAATTTGATATATAAAATGATGCAGTTTGATGGCAAATTTGAATTCACCTGGCATACCTACTTACTACAACCTGAAGCTGAGACTTTTGAATGAACGCAGGTTTTAACAGCTGCACTCGATCCAACCGCGATCGTATATCGCATATTTCAAACTACAACGCGAACGCACGACCTTGGATACAATGCTAACCAATCACGAGTGCGTTCCCAGACAAACGAGCATCTAGACCAGTGACTTTGACTCGCGTAGTGAAGCTGACACTGCTTAGCAACGACTTTGACAAGGACGCATACCTGGGCGCAAGCAAGCAGATATGTTCGCGTCTACGGAACATGTTGTATTTGATGCAAGCGATAATGGCGCTGGAATCACACAAACCAGCGCGTCTTTAATTCTCTCCAGTCGCGTCCAGTGTTTACTCTCTCTGGAAATTGGGTGCGCCAAATGAAACATTTTCTTCCCAAATTGGCCCAATTTTGTCTCAGTAATTCCCCAAATTGATTAATCGTAATACAGTATTGCAAATTTGTTTGCGCCGAAAATAATTTTCACTGGGCCAAAGGAGAGACATACGGCCTCTGAGTAAACACTGGTCGCGTCTACGGAACATGTTGCATTTGACACGAGCGATAATGGCGCAGCAATCACGCAAAGCGCGTCTTTCTCTCCAGATATGAACGCTTTTTTCTCCGCGTCCGACCAACCGACCAAAATCACCTTGGATACGTGGCTTCACCTACTGCCATGGTTAGGGATGGGCACTCATAGGTCTAGGTGGTATGTCTATGAGTGCGTTGGCATGGTTGGATTCACTTCCGCGATACTCACACACAATCGCACACGCTGGCGTATATCGCGCAGTGTACGCAAAAATTTGTCACGCTATTGAAAGTTCATTCAATTGGAATTCCCTCAGCCGAATTCCTACTGAAGACATAAATCATATACACATGTCAGATGTATATTGTATTAGCAAATATCCACAAAAGCATTCATTATAAATTTATTTTGATGAATTGTCATATTTTATGCCATGTATTATATCCTTAAAACTAACCGGTGGATTTGCGAACAATTTGTCGACATAAATGACGTTATTTTGGTAATATGCAGACGAATGGCCAAATTACCTGTTGTGATAAATTTATCTGTACAAATTGTCGCACTCCGAGTGACATATGGTATATTTGCAACCCTGCTGTGGATTTGTGAACAATTTGTCGACATAAATGACGCTTGCGGAGAAATTATTAGAAAAAAAGTGTTTTTTTGCCTAGGCCTGTCCTAGGCCTATGCTAGGTATGATCATCAAATTTCGAAGTAGCCTTTTTAGTACTTTTTTGGTCCTGGTGACAACCCTGCAAGTAGGATATTTCACATTGAAATTGTTTTGTTTAGAAAGGTGATTATTTAACTTAAAAAATGAGGAGTCAACCATGTCTGTAGGGAAAAAATTAACAAAGTTATGGGCAAATGTATTTTTCCCAATTCTGTGACCATCATTGATGGTACCTTACAATGAATACCTGTACAAAAAGCAAGTACCCATTATGCAACATTTTTCAGCACAGCAATCAATTTTACAGAAAAGAGATTTTATTTCAAAAAATCTTACTATCACTGTATGATAACTTCTGCTGTATAAAGGTGTACCAATTGACACTTTTGACTTTCAACCTTAAGTTTCTGGTGTCCAAATTTCAATTTTTTTGTATTTCCTACACAGTTATTAAGCTATTTCTGTGGTCACAAGTTGGGAGTTGAAGGAGGCCCTCTATCATAATACTATTTACAGAGTGTCCGTCCGTCCGTCCGTCCGTCCGCGCGCTATCGCGTCGCGCATAGCGCTTTCGCTGAGTCCGCGCGCTATTGCGTCGAGCGGATCGCTTGCGCTGAGTCCGCGCGCTATTGCGTGCACGCGGATCGCTTTCGCTGAGTAGCAACGGGTAGCAGTGTGTGCAACTGAAAGCATTAGGCCTAACAGTGTGACTACCAGGTGCATCTCATCGGACCAATATAGACCTATTTCAATACGGAACGAGTGCATAGGCCTATTTCAGTAGAACATGACTATTTCCGTGGTCCTCCAAATTGGTTAACATTAAAATAATCAGTTA
Source organism: Amphiura filiformis (assembly GCF_039555335.1). Classification (NCBI taxonomy): domain Eukaryota; kingdom Metazoa; phylum Echinodermata; class Ophiuroidea; order Amphilepidida; family Amphiuridae; genus Amphiura; species Amphiura filiformis. The sequence goes on along the minus strand of NC_092642.1, from coordinate 14,463,231 downwards.
TGGTAAGGCATTATAACCCGTTATATTAGGCGTTATTGCGTGTAGGCCTAGGCCTATATCATAGTAGTCAAAAAGGTCAGGGCAGGTATATTGGTATTAGACACTGCCCGATCCGAGAACCGCGAAATCTAGTTATATATAAGCATCCGGGGCTCATGATACGTGATTATAGCCTAGTTTCCTTGTGTGTAGCCTTCTTCACTCAGTACGAAGGCTACAGCATCAATGTATTGAAAAATGCAGGGTCCATCGATCATGTCAGTAAATGAATAGGGCCTAGGCCTATTTTGTTTTGGGACTGATTATTCGGACTACCACCCGGCATGCAGGTATTCCTGCATTAAATACAACAGAATTATTACCACTGCAAGATGGCTTAAAGCTAGCATTTCAAGTATCTCTTATAAGCTAATAACAAATGGTGCCCGCTGGAATCTCTTGAGGCATTGTCTTTTTTAAAGACATTTCTTGTTTGTACACAATAGTGAACAACAGTTACTATTTCTGTTTAACTAAATGAATGAAGCATAAATTAGGTGATTTCCCATAGCAAAAAGAAAAGTTTCCCGGTGACCACCCGATAACCATTCGGTGGTCATCAGAAACCTTTCGGGTACCTTTTCCAGAGTTATCCGAAAGTGCCCGCTAGCGGATACCTTGCGGATACCTAATTGTGACCGTACAGCACGAATGAGCCGTAAATGTCCTCAATTGTATTCTGAGTTACAGTGTAAAATGGGCATGAAGGTCATATTCATAGGTATTTCAATTTGGTGATACGTGTATCTCATTAAATGAGGTACACGTAGCACCAAATTGAGGTACCTATGAATACGACCTTCATGCCCATTTTACACTGTAACTCAGAATACAATTGAGGACATTTACGGCTCATTCGTGCTGTACGGTCACAATTGTTATCCAAAAGTTTTCGGGTAGACATCCGGAAGTCTCCCAAAAACTCAAATATTTCAAATGAGTTACCCAGAAGGTTCCCAGAAACTTATATTCTTTGCAAGAGTTACCCGGTGGTTATCCGCTTTTAATTTAACCTTGAAAATAGCATTAAGCATCTTAAGAATACGTAGGTGGGTATATGGTCAAAGGTCACTGAATGAATTCAAATAATGGAGTAGCTAGCTGTTGGCAGTTGGAATATATTTGTGCAGAATATTCAAGTTATTTGTGGTCCAAAATGTATGGATTTACATGTAGGACATTACAAGATGTTTACTAATTAATCTGGAACATGCTGTAGGAATTATAAAGCATTGAATGCTTGATTTCATGTGATAAAGCAGGTAGGAAAATTTGTATGAAATGATTTGTATTGATGCTGTCTATGGAAATGTAATTTGGTGGGGTGATGATTAAGAGCAGTCTTAAGATCAGATGCTATTTTTGTCACAAAATATGCAAATTAGCCACCTCATTTCCATATTTTTTCTCAAAAAACGCTTTTTGCCATTTTCCGGTAGGGGGTATATAGATGTAACTTGGTAGGGTGGTGGTAAAGGGGCAATCTTAAGATCCCACGCGAGTTTTGTTGCAAAATATTCAAATTAGCCACCCCATTTGCATATTTGTTTATTTTTAAAAGGCTTTTTGCCATTTTTTGGAACTGGTGAGGCGTATAGAGATTTAACTTGGTGGGATGGTGGTTAGGAGCAGTCTTAAGATTCCATGTGATTCCATGTTGCAAAATATTCCAATTAACCACCTCATTTGCATATTGTTTGATTTTTCAAAACGCTTTTTGCCATTTTTCGGAACTGGTGAGGTTTATAGAGATGCAACTTAGTGGGATGGTGGTAAGGGGCATTCTTAAGATCCCATGTGATTTTTTGTGGCAAAATATGCAAATTAGCTACCTCATTTGCATATTTTTTTATTTTTAAAAACGTTTTTAGCTAGAATAGAAGGCTGAATCTGCGCCAAAACACGTATGTAAGTGTAGTGAAATTCCATAGCCGTGGAGTGGCTGCTTCCTGGCTTGATCTGCAATCGACGTTTTTTAAGGACGTGTACAGATGAAGCAAGTTGTTGTTTGCTGTATCAAGCCCAGGTAGACATATTATAAATCCTGTTCCATCAATCTAACATTCTGCTGCACTGCCCCCGACTTGGGACGGGCGGTAGTTCATTTAAATGAACTACCACTAAATGTTCCTGTCAGTGCTGCAGTGCAAAACTTCTCATGCAATACATTCAAATAATAATTACATTGTAAATTGGAACTGACACCAATTTTTTTTTTCAGGAATATCTTGTTTATACACTAAGCCAAAAAAGAAACTTATAAATTTTCACAAGGTCGTATCTTAAAATCCTGTCCATGAAAATTAACCAAAATTACACACATAATTGCCTCAATACTCTACTCTAAACACATGTCAGTAACCAAGCAATTGTCCAATGATATGGAACAGCTTCCTGGACCATATTCACAGCCCTATTGGCACCCAGTAAACGAAATCTGTGAGAACGGCATCTTGAATCACAGGTCACAAACTTACCAACAGATGCAAACATATCACAATCTTACCAGGATCATCATGTCACATGTCCAAACAAATAATGAAGTCCTTTAGTAACGGGTATGTCCACCGTGCGCTTGCACGCATGCTGTGCACCTGCTTCTCATGCTTCCAACCAAGTTCTTGATGATATCCTTGGGAAGATTGTCCCATGTTTCCCGTTACTAAAGGACTTCATTATTTGTTTGGACATGTGACATGATGATCCTGGTAAGATTGTTTTGACTCTCTTTAATGTTTTTAACTTTATGTTGTTAAAATTGTTGGCTGTGATCTGTGATTCAAGGTGCCATTCTCACAGATTTCTTTTGCTGGGTGCCAATAGGGCTGTGAATGTGGTTCAGGATGTTGTTCCATATCAGTGCATTTTGCGGTTGTGTCAGTTGGCCAACTGCAAAATTTATGTCATTAATGAGAGAACACACTATATTGTCCATATACTAACTAGATTCATTGCAATGTGCAATTTCCAATTCTCTTTAAATTACAAATCTTTTGCAAAAGTTTATTTTCGCCTGTTTTGTCATACGGTTAAAAGTTTAATGAACAATGACTTTGCTTTGACCTCAAGAGTCAATTGTATAAGAACTGCTGACAATTGGTCTCAGTAGAGCATGCTATTTATGAATCTTTGGAATGCCATAACATTTTGGCACCTGTCACGTCACCAGGATACAGTCTATGATACAAAAGGCTTCAGCTCTAAGTTCTTGCAAATTATCAATGACCTTCTTTCTATAACCGCTTGTAGGGTCGTGTTTTACATTTACATTTACATTATATTTTGGATCTCATTTACACATCCTCTGTATTTATTTAAGTTGTTGCATATTTTCTATCACCCCAATTTAAACTTCAGTATACATGTAGTATATACCTAGTTCATAAACTCAACTTGTTATACCACTTCCTGCTTAAATAAACTTTAGAATTGAAATCTTTTCCATTTTGGCATGTCCTTTTTGCGTCTTAAATGCGAGCAACCGATTTTCTCATCAGTGCCATGCTCTTTTGTTCCTCCTTCTGCCTACACTACTAATATAATTTATATATTCATTGTACCTTTTCTCACAAGATATCGAAGGAAAGTCCCATTTGGAAGAAGGAGAACACAGATTTCCATTTACCTTTGAAATTCCTTTGACACAACAATACTTTTGACAGAATGCTACCCCTTCATATGAATCAAAGTACGGACATGTACGCTATGAAGTGCGAGCTACAATTGACGGTACGGCAAAACATCTGGGAAAACATGTACTTTATCAGACGACACGAAGATGTTTCAATCTAGAACCTGGACTAAATCTAAACACCGAACTAGACATGGTAAGGACTTTCATTGTAAGCTTTATCAGCACGGAGTATCGAGTTTGTAACGAGGTACATAATTCAACTGACACCAGAAGCGGGTATGAGGCAGAGAAGAAACGTGCGTGGAATGTGAGAAAAGAGAACAGACAGCTGCACAGTCGACGGGTAGGCCTACATGATTATTGTAGGCAGTACTTGAAGTACTGCGCATGGATGAAGTGACCGTTTTCGCTTCTCTTTTGTGTAACTGTACACGAATGTCTTCAATTGGGCTTTCATCACCATATATCTAACTTTTCCCAACTAAATTTGTGCTTAATAATGGTGTCAAAATGGTGCACCAAATGGCTTCAATTAGGCCTCTGTTTTTCAAAATTTCCGTACTTTTTATATTTACACATTTCATGATCCTTTCTTAACATAGCTCACCAAGAAATTTCACGCAATCCCAGTTGTCGGAGTTTTTTTTATACACGCGACCCAAGCACCCTTAATATGGGGCAGTTCCCACTTGGTCCAATCCCACTTAGGCCAATCCCATTTGATCCAAAGCCCACTTGGTCCAGTCCCAGGTAGGCCATGTCCCACTTAGTCCATGTCCCACTTAGGCCATTTCCCACTTAGGTCATTCCCACTAGGACCATGTCCCACTTAGGCCATGTCCCACTAGGTCCTTGTCCCACTAGGGCCATGTCCCACTTAGGCCATGTCCCAATACATTATCACGTCATCGGATAGAAAAGCTCCCAATTTTGCCGATGCAAATACTTGTCACTTCTAAAGTAGAGTGTCCCTAAGAATTTTGTTTTTTAATTTAGACCTTCTTGGATAATTGTACTCCAAAAGTGTAACTTTTTATCTGAGGTAGATTCCCCTGACAAAAACCGCTGACAAAAACAGTTTTTGCCGGCAAAATGGCAAACACTATATAACTGATTTATAGTTCTGTTTTTATTTCATCTCAAAACAAATTACATGTATTAAGTTACAAAAATAATTTCCTGAGTATAACAAGGACAGATTTTGTAACTATAAGTAACATATTAAGAAATTAAAGGATGCGTTTTCATTGCTCATATTATGCATTTAACTGGCAAAATGGCATTATAATATCAAATTCATTGAAAGTTTTGTGTTACTGTTTATGAGCTTTCTGCGTTACGTTTTAACATTTGAGTGACTATAGTGAGCTTTTGCCATTTTTTGCCACTTTGCGAGCAAAAACATGTTTCTGCCAGCAAAAACCGAACCCTGCAACACACAAAGAAACAAAGAAACAAACAACTATTTAGATGATAACATAAGCAACACATTATGTGGGGCCAAATTTTTCGCCCCCTCTTGCACAAATGTCTGCCAACACAATTTGCAAACCGCCTGTTAAGTGGTATAGGTAATATTATTATTAATTTCCGTTCAGGCCTTCTCGTCATTTTGTCACTTTCACAGCTTTTCACATGCATACACATACGAGCCATAATTACGGACAAGATCATCATTTATGGACCATTTTCATTCTCCATCATTATGTTGGCAAAGTACCTCCTTCAATCTCTATCTCCTAACATTGTCCTACTGCTCTCTTTCTCTTTTCCTTTCTGTCTATTCTTCTCCCTCTTCACCGGCCTTATCCTCTTCCTTCTTTCTTCCTTATCTCTTTTTTCCTTTCTGTTCTTCTAAATCGTGTCATCTTTTTATGTACACGTAGGCCTATGCATTGGTCCGAACATGGCCTAAGTGGGACATGGCCCTAATGAGACATGGACCTAGTGGGACATGGCCCTAGTGGGATATGGCCTTAGTGGGACATGGCCTTAGTGGGATATGGACCTAGTGGGATATGGCCCTAGTGGGACATGGACCTAGAGGGACATGGCCGTAGTGGGACATGGCCCTAGTGGGGCATGGACCTAGTGGACATGGCCCTAGTGGGTTTGGACCAAATGGGATTGGACCAAGTGGGAACTGGACCAAGTGGGAATGGACCAAGTGGGAATGGACCAAATGGGATTGGACTAAGTGGGATTTGACCAAGTGGGAATAAACGTTAATATGCAGTAAATGCAGCATTCATTGGAGGGAAGTAAAGCCATGCTATCGCCCATTTAACAATACATTTTATTTGCGCATGCCTCATATCATACAACTGTTTGTTTTCTATAATACAGGTCGAGCCTTCAAAGTCTGAAGACGAGAAGACCGTTGGTTGTCTATGCTGCGCAATAGGACCAATTAAAGCATCTGCACAGACAGACAAGAGTGGTTATGTACCAGGGGAGAACATTTTGGTGAATGGAATGGTAGAAAATAACAGCAATCGTGAAATACTTAAAATCACTGTGAAATTGGTACAGGTAAGATTATAGGTGGTGTGACCATGCACAATAATGAGGTGTCTGTAAGGTTTGTGAGTTGACATCCTTTGCTTTAGGCCTGTCCCTCGATTAGAGTAGACACTATTGATAAATTCGTCAGACTGTAATGTAATTATCGTCGCTGGGCCGGTAGCAAACCCCTGTGTGATTATGTGCGTTAATATGTGAAATCAGACCTCCGATATTAAAAAAGTAAAGAGGGGCTGTCATTTTCTTCGGAAGGGGGTCATGAATATAATGGGAGGGTCATAGAATTTTTAGACCACATATAGGGGGGTTATAATTTCTTAACACCTAAAATAGGGGGCTTTTATAGAATTATTAAGGGCTGGTGACTCAAAATTTGATTTATCGATCAAAATGTGCACACAATCTTTCGTTATATAATGCAAAAAATGCCTTATTTACACACACAATCAAAATTTTAACACACTCAGTCCGCACACTTTCTTCGCTCTAAAGTTTTGGTGCACTCCTCGCCTTTGTTCCGGCAATGAATCTGTGTCTTGAGTCTGTGTAGGCGGAGGGGGGTAGGGGTCATAAAATTTTCGACCCAAGATAGGGGGGGGGATGGGTCATAAAAAATTCTTGCTCGCGATAGGGGGGTCATAAAAATTGACTCAGGTCACCGACATATTCACGACCCCCCCCCCTGCCGAAGAAAATGAGAAAGATTACAATGCAAAAGATTTATAGTGCAGACAGCAAGTTTAGAAACTGGGCCAAATTTGCAGAAAAATTTACAAGAATAAAAACCTAGTTATTTCACGTATGTACCATTGCATATCTCTTATCGTTTTACCTATAGGTGGTGCATTGCCTCGCGTATGGAGACTATCATGACATTGGTACACCTCAAACTGAAAAGAAAGTAATGTCTGAACAGATCAAAGATGGATGTGAAGAAAACAGTACAGCGTCCTTTGAGGGGTTCCTTTTTATACCGTGCTGTCCACCACTTTTGAAAGGCTGCAATCTTATTGAATTGGAATACTATGTAGAGGTAAATATAGGTAGCGGAGCGTCATGGGCATATATATGTGTCAAATGGGGGTCGAAAATGTAGGTCACTGTCGTGATAAAGAGCCCGTCTCTTTTGTCTCGACGTTTGGACTCAATGTCTTGTTGTTGGGGTTCTCCACTGTTGATTCTTCTGGCATAACAAATCTGTTTTATCTTTCGGCACCCCCAACCTTGAGTCCACATCGCTGTGAACCCATGACCTCGTGAGGAGTCAAAGTAGATTATCACTATTTATAAATATTGAGACAAAGCTAAAACGCAAGTGGAACAGTACAGGTTCTTTAAATGAGATCACACATGCTTGATATCGTTATGAATTCGGCAGAGTGATGAATCGAGCATTTTGAGCAAATTGAGTTATTGTATGATTGTGACTTTGTTCATCAGGTGATCTTTCATTTCCACCAAAAAATAATGATAAATCTTACTCCCCGACGTATATATTGCATTTGTGATTTGGACGAATCGCGCGTAAGTGCGATTAATGAATTTGACAAAAAGACAAATCGTATACAAATTAGGTTGATCTATTGTATAGTACAGCTGGAAACTCAGTATTTTCAATATTACATGTGCTATATACTGTTATATTATTTTGATACCAATGGGTAGCTAGCTATATATAGGTATCTTCTATTCGTTGATATCAAAATAAGTACAAACATTCCCTCACGATATTGCTATGGCGGAATTTTGTGAGAGTGCTGTTGCAAAATTGGGAAATCGCAGAAAATTATACAAAATATAGGTCAATATTGTTATTTCCACACAAAAATCCTTGATTTCAACTGGAGTGCTCCCCTCCCGTGATCACCAAAGACATTACCATACATTTTGTTTCCACAGGTTGAAGCTGATGTAAGTGGGACACCGTTTGATTTAGAGCTCAAGTTACCCATCACTATTGGCACGGTTCCTCTTGAAAGTTTATACTACTCTGTTGCCTTTCCTCCAGGAGAAGTTATCTCCCAACAACCAACTGGTATGTTTTGGAGTTACAATATAGCTTATTATATTATGCATAAATACATTCAGCTTTGTACCACAAACACAACCATGGGACATGAATGATGATACTGGTGTGAAAAAGATTAAAAAGTCATCAATATCATTAATCGACATTTCACGAACCTATTCTCAGCAAGGATAAATTGATGAAAAAGTAACATCCATATTATATTATCTTTGATATTACAATTTGGTAAAAGCGCCCACATTATATTTCACATATGCCATGTATGCGATACACGAAATAATTATGAAGATAGCTTACCAAATAGTATGGTCGTATTAGTTAATTTCATATTATTATGGCTCGAATTTTGCTGTTGGGCTGACAGGATTGAAAAATACCAACCCTTCTAGCTAGTAGCAATATATTGCTAACTGATCGACCCAGCATCTTGGGCATGCAACTTTCATTGGCTACATGACCAACTACCTAGTGCCAACAAAGTTAAAGGAAGTCTCCGGCAATCACAGCAGGCCTCGAAAAAAAAAAAAAATCCAGGGGTCCTCCCCTTGCCTTTGAAATTTCAAGGGTCTTCACCAATTTTCAAGGTTCCAACCCTCGCACCCTTGCTTTTAAAATTTCAATAGAGAAAATTCGCTACGGTGATCACAGTATTTAGATTGTAGAAAATTGAAAACCCGGGTTGAAAACTTGATGGGAAACTAAAATGAAAGTGTACCCAAGGGAGCTGGACGTATTATGTGAACTAGATTTTCTGCTCTTTGCTTGGTCAACTTTACGGGTCACGTGGACCCGTACCATAGGAAATTTGCGGGTCCGCGCCAACTTTCACGGATATTTGACGCAAGGACGCGCCTTATTTCGAACGCTGATCACAACATTATGCGTTATATGTTAGAAAAATAATTATCAAGCACGAATTACATGGTTTAATTGAAAACTAACTAAGATAAAAATAATAAAAACAGCCGTATTTCAACACGCGATATATTCAAAAATCCCGGGCGCCGACAGTCTGGTGCAATGACGTCATGGTTATTTGTGCTCAATTGTCGTCAGCCTCCATTGTATACTGCGACGTCATTGCACAAGACAATTTTAACACAAGAATATCGCGTGTTGAGAGACAGATGTTTTTATTCGTTTTTATGTCACTGTGAGTTTGTTTTAAATAAATCAATGTGATTCGTGCATGATAATTATTTTACTAACATATAACATGTATAAGGCATAATGTTGTGTTGCCGGAGACTTCATTTAAAGTTACTAATAATCTATTAAAACTTCCAGCCAAAACTGCTACCGAGAACCACAATGCCCAAGGAAAAAAAGGGTCTACTAATTTTGAAATAGATAGCGACCTGTAAAATTTAAAAATGACAATGATATTAACTCATTAATATGCTAATGTACGCCGCAACAAAGTATCAGATACGTATTTGGGCAGGGATCAGACGTTACACGAAGATAAGTGTCAGTCATCAATCCCATTCATATTATCGGTCGTTATTGGGTTGTATTTGTATTTTTGTTTTTACTGTTTACCGGCAACTCGCACCCACGAGCTTGCTCGCGCGTGTTTCACCACAACTTTTTTCAGATTTTTCATTGATGCCCGTCTTAATCTTGTGTCAGGCCCTCTTTTGTCCTGTCTCTTGCCTATCAATAAGTTGTTTGTTTTAACGTGATCGCATTTGACTGTGATCAGTGAGCTTGTGGATCGGATACACTACTTAGTTTTGTATGTAATTGGTTTGCTAATTCTGGCATTTGTCATTATATCATGTATTATTGAAGTTCTGAAATAAATGTTTCTTGAATTGAATTGGCTAGATTGGAACCCACGATTATCCTGTTTTGGGGATGAATACATTTAAAGCCCTATGGGGAGGTCGCAATGTCAAATTCAAAGTCAACATACCCTCGGTTTTTCTCAGGGTGAGCAGTCACACGGGACGGTCACATTAAGTAAGACCATTGCATATACCCACCACTCCCACACACACACACACACTAATGCGCGCATATCTGATATATGAAAAATCTAGTTTTCGAGATAACAGTATCATTTAATTACTTTTTATCTTACAGCATCTCAGCCCAGTCTGCCAGTACCAGGATATGAATTCCCTTTCGGTGACATTGGTCCAAAGAACCTTATTCATGGAAAACATGGCAAATATTACAGATATGGAGCCTTATTTTTTGCACCACGCTATGTATACTACACGTTTACTGCCAACAAGAATGCCACATATCCAATTCAACAGGATGCTCCTTATCTCCCTCCACCCGAAGGGGTATATCCTCCTAATGCAGTAGGATCGTACGGAGCAAATCCTCCAACTGATGCAATTGTTACTCTCTCTGCTGGAGGTTTGTATCCTCCAGATATCATCGGGGTATATCCTCCAACTGATGCAATTGTTCCTCCCTCAACTGGGGAGCTGTATCCTCCAGTCATTGGGGCAGCTTTCCCTCCAAACTACAAAGGAACCTTTCCTCAATCTGTTGAGAGTGTAATGCCATCCGCTGAAGGTGCAGCTCCTCAAACAGGTGAAACAAACCCACAACCAGCGGCAGCAGAGCCAGTAGCAAACCTTCAACGAGCACCTGGAGGACCAGTCCCTTCGGCATCACGATTCATAAATCCGTCACAAGAAACCGAATACCCAACAAATAAGGGAATTGAGCTTCATCCTGTAAAAGTAACCAATCTTCCTCCTGCTGTAGAGGGTGTGACCGTACAAAGTGAAGGGGATCAGTCTTATCCTATTACAGATGAACATCCTACATACCGTCCATCACCATCACATGACCAAGAGTCCACGCCATCTCCTGCTGACGATGCAGTTTTCCATCATACTGAGGAAACGGTCCTGAGTTCCTCTGATGGAATTGATTATCTCTGTAAGGATAATGTTTGTCCTCCAAATATGCCAAAGTAAACCAAATGCAGCCAATGACTCACCAGTATCCATTATGTCCCTGTAGAGTCGCGGCACCAGAAATATTTTCCGGGGAGAAATCTCTGTCTACTGATCTTAAAAGCTCTGTCTACTGATCTTAAAAGTAGTTAAATTGACCAAATTTGTGATAGAGTCGTATTAATCACCTAGCGTTTGTAATGGTATCTTTGGTTTTAGGGTTTTGTTGCTTACAATAACCGATAATGTTAAAGTTATCGGGTGTTACACAAGCGACCTTTATGGTGTATATAAAATGCTGCAAATTGTCAGATAAAAGAGGTCATAATATAAAATCACAGAGAGTAAGATCCACAATAGGAAACGTTTTTCAGAAATTCATCAGCTTTTCCCGGCAATCGCTCAAAACTGAATATGTAATACGAGAAAGAGAGTGAGTCAAATGGCTATGAACTTGGGACATCACAAAAAATGTTTAAATTGGTGTAAGACGTATTATAATGATACAATGATTATCCCGTACAATGATTATCCCCGTATATGGCTTTTATTATTTGTAAAACTGTGATTTTCACTTTTAAGAAATTAATTTATTGGAAAATTTATCAAAGAATTTAATAAATTATTTTATCGGAATAATAGACATTATTAAAGTGGCCGTTGCCCTAATGGTATGCTGAAGTAGGAAAAGGTGATCTTTTACGTATTTTTACGTATTTTACCCATTATTTTTGGCTATTGAAAGTTAAGTGTTCCGAATTTGATCAACAAAAAATGATGTAGTACGCCTAAAGCTCCATTATTCCTATTGGTTTGGGAGTTTATTTTGAATATATTAAAAAGATATGAATTGTTTAACATTCTGGCCATGAATAGAATATTAGATAAACATTTAAGATGAATACTCTGACACCATGGAAAGTATATTCATGATAAATTGATGAAATATATAGGAGTGGCATCCATCTTAAGATTGTATATATTGGTATTCCGCAAGGCAAAATCTTAGAGCCCTTATTATTTATCATTTTTGTAAATTCACTTTCAAACTCTGGTAACTGTAAAACTATTATGTATGCAGATGACACAACTCATATGTAGATCTAATGATGCAGCGATTCTTCAATCAGAATTAAATGAAAGGTTGTCTAATGTTGCCTCCTGGTTGAATGAAAATAATCTGACTATCAAGAAAACAAAACTCATGATTTTTGGTACAAGATATATGCTGATTACCTTGATGATATTGGTGTTTTATACAATGGTAATACTATATATTGAACGAATTGATAAATTTAAGTATCTTGGTGTTTTATTCGATCAATTATTATCTTGGCGTGACATGAAAACCACACCTTTTCTAATATCTCGAAACGATTGGCATTATTCGTAGACTTATGTATTATCTTCCAAATTATACCCTTAAAATGCTTGTAGTCCGACCACCGGCCATGTTGATCTTGTTTTGGCGTCTTAAGTCTGGCTTTTAATGGATTTTACTTCTTTTGACTAAAGATTGGCAAAATAGTTTTACTGGCTCTCAGTCAGCATTGAGCAATTTGTGATAATGAAAAAAACAAAATTACACAATATTTTTTCTTAAAAATAATATCATTCTTGTATATATTCATATGTATGCAACAAATTTGGTGCAAACTAGTTAAAGTTAATGTATTTGAGTTTTCACTCCCTCACATGCATAAGTGAAGGTGGTACCCTCTTATCTCGAGTTTTGAAGTCAGAAAACGAAAATTCATTCCTTCAACTTGTTAGTGAGTGTCAAAAGGCTAATGGTCACACCTAGGAGACTAACACTTCAAAATATCAATGTCATCCGAAAGCGTAAACGAAAATAAAACCGAAAAGATAAAAAGACCAGAAGTGTTTCTTCTCACAGAGAGTGATAGACACAATGTTCCAGAAGATGTGTCTTACTTGTTGAGAGTGAATTGTACAAAATAATGCACGTGTACTGAGATGTGTCCATGTGTTGCTTTTCACCTTTTTTAAACTTGATCCCATTTAGTAAAGTCGTAAGAACATGAAGAATAATATATTATCAAAAACATTTGAAGGTTTATGTTTTATTATACTGCGTGTTCATAAAGAGTAGTAGAGTATTATACTTAGCAAATCGACTGTCTGTCAACCTACTGCATATAGGCCCTACATCTGTACATAATCCCACATGACGATGAGGATTTTAACAAAGTGAGTCTTTGCTACTTTTTCTTAAATCAAAATACATTATAACGTCTATACGGAAAAACTTCACGCTCGAATTCATTCACTCTACGAAATAAACACTGCCAACTAAGAAAACCAACACGTATAGATGACGTTTTTGTATGGGCTATGTCTTAAGAAACTTTCATAAATGGGACCAACTTTATAAATGGGTGAAAAGTCACACATTAAAGATTTGTTAAACTTTGGCCCCTTTTTACGTTTTGAAACGTTTTTGGTAGATATGGATGCTTTTTTTAAATGAAGGTTGCGCTTTTTTTTCTTGCCCTGCGGGGCTCTTATATTGGGGTCCCACTTGGAGTGTTTAGTCGTCGTATGGGAGTCGCCGGCCCTGCGGCCTTGGTGTTTTTTGTTGATACTGGGCCCCAGTTAAAGGTGACGACATTTCGTTATCCGTCACACATTTCATACTTAGCGACAGCCCGTCACTCATTTCATACTTTTTACTTTTTTTCCGCACAACTTCCCTCATTCTCCTGGCCCTACCTCTATCGGGTAATAATATATAGTTTAAACTTGTTGGATATCTATTTTTCGCGGTTAGTGGTTCTTTGTAGCCCTGCGGGGCAAACTAGTTGGATATCCATATTTTGCGGTTAGTGGTTCTTTGTAGCCAAGTGGGGCAAACTAGTTGGATATCCACATTTCGCGGTTAGTAGTGTTAACGCCCCGTAACCACCCCAACCAGCCCCATACCTCATCCAGCTATTTTACTTATCAAAATACTAGTTTCTATATTCTATGGGATAAAATATTTATTAGCGTTTAATAGCTGAACCCCATAGTTCAGCATAGGCTTTGAAAGATTTCATCAACAGGGCATTGCGGACCAGACGCCTGAATGGTTTTTGGTATTATTATTTAAAAAGGGGACGTAAAATCGAGGTAAAACCCAATTTATTGTGCCCCCAGGCCCTGGGTTTGGTGGCTTATGAAAGCAAAGTTATGAAATATTTTCTTACCTTGGCTCTAGTTATATAATTTTGATGTCCAAATCACTTGTATTTCTTACCACTGTTCAGTTTGATCAGGTTTGATCATGTTGATTAATGTTGCCATTGTTGACGACTTCTGTCTTTCGGTAATGAGCCCAAAAGGAATAAACAAAATCGTGTATGATATGTTTGGGCGCGATCACAACAATTTAGAACATGCACTTCTGATTAGTATACAGTTAAGATATTCTGCAAATTACAACAAGTGAAGTAGGATTTGTGAATATTATTTGCAATAAAAGCACGTATAAGTCTATAATTGAAAGAGTATTGGATCATTTTTAATGTTAATAATTGCGAAACGCCGGCGGTAGAGACAATTTATAAATGTGTATTTCATCGATTTACGTAATTCCTGCATTACGATTTATGAATTAGAATACAATAGCGGATTTCAATAGATTTGAAGTGGAAGTATATTTCGGGTAAATAAACCTCGTCGCGTTGCTAAATTTCACTTATTCTTTTTCTTTCATTAACTACCATAACCGTTATAATTTTTTGGTAAAATTCGACAGAGTTTTTTAATACAATTCTATTTCTCATAGAAATGTTACAATGGCTATTTGTTAAAGTGTGATGCCATGATGTGTGATTAGTAAACAAGATTTTCTTATGTGGCTTTTAAGCATAGCGTCCGATTATAAATGTAATGTTGAATGTACATGTAGAAAGATATTGAAGTAACATGAACTTTGGACTATTTTCTATATCAAAGTTGAAAACTTCGTAGAGTGGGACGTGCTCATTTCAGTTATTATTTCCGCCTAACGGATGCTTGAATTAGTCAGTCGGTCTTGTACATGTATAATACTATTCCTGCATTCGAAACTCGTGGGTAAGTAAACGTTTTATTGTTGTATTGGTGCTTAAAATAACATTATTACATTCGATTCGCATCAGAGCTTGATAATGCTGATGTAACATTTCAAAAGATATTAAAGTATCAATTATTTGTAAGCTAAAATTCACAGACAATATGTATTTTCAGAAAAAAAAATGTGATCTTAATTGAAAAAGCTTTTTTGGAAACCTTTGCATTTTGCACTGACTTGTTAGGTTAAATAAGGTTGCTGAAAATTTTAAATTGATTAAATTGAACGCCACTATGTTTTGCGACCGACGATATGGAAAGACAAACCAAAATGCCATCAAAATGCAAATTGTACACCCTCCTTCATTTTTTGGACTAGTCCAGTCATTTTTCTACCAGCTACTGATTATGTCATAACTTCTATCAATAAAATCACTGACGTATCAGTTGTCTACAATTTCATCCTTACAGAAATCCTGAGAAACCCGTTACACAATGCAATGTACTTTGCTGATATCAAGGTAAACTAGAAACTAAAGACGTTCCAATCCACCTTAGAAGATTTAATGGCAGCTACCATCGAAAAATCTCATGCCGAAAGAGAGGACGACAAGATTCAAAGTTTCAATGTGGAATTCGATAAGCCTAATGACACGGTGTATAGACCAGGAGATTCCGTGCAAGGATATGTGAAAGTAGTGATTCGACCAAACTCAGATCCAATTGAACATATCCGCAGTAAGTTCAATTTAGACACAGCCGTAGAGGCTTTATCAGATTTACTCAGAATTAGATAAAGATGTTTGTCACCTGCATACGTCATTTGATTTACACTGTGAGTACAGTGGCTGCACCAGGGGCATGGGGAGGGTCAAAGTGAATTTCAGGTGCGGGGGCAAAATCGACCAATTTTGGGCAAAATTGCCGCAAAAAGTAGACATTTACGTAATTTTGGGTGTTTGGCCTCTAAAGTGTGGGGGGGAATTGGGGGAAGAAAAAGAAACAAAATCCCCCTTGCCCCCCCTCCCGTAGTACCGCCACTGTGTTAGACTACCCCGTAGTCCACTTGCCCATTGTGCATACTCTGGATATTGTATTTAAGCTTAAAACTCTGATTTAATTATGCACAATTGATAGATTTTCACATCTGATCTTTTCAGTCACCCTACTCCCTCTGTTTGTTAGCTTGATTTTTAACTCGGATAATAAACCGGCAGATTCTAAAACAATTAGAATTGTTCAGTATTGAAGTGCCATTATAGTTATGCCATTATGATATGTTGCATTCAATAATATAAGCCTACGTATACTTTACTTTTACTGTCACAAATATAATTATATAAACTTTTTCATAACCATTTTATACTAGTATTTTGATGTAATAAATATCAGTATAATTTCGAGTTCAACTGAATGCGTTCATTATGATTAATAATATATTTTTATTTATAAAAAATCAACTATGGCATAGTCTACCACTGTGTGAGTACTGATGATGTCTCCAAGTTGAGTAGTGTGCATGGCTCGAATGCATGGTGAAGATCGCGGGGCCAAACACACAGCCCCGATGGACTTCAAAACGCGTTTATATAAGCGTCGATCGGCCAATCCTACAATATTTTAAAAATTGTGTGGGCCTCTTATACATCTATACTTAGCATGATGTAAGCATAAAATCAATCAAATGTAACTATGACTCCGCCGCGACATGATGGACAGTGGTGGTGTAGTCAAGTTGAGGGGCAAGGGGCAGCTGCTCCTGTGAGAAGTCTTGCCCCCCTCTCCCTAACCCCGGATGCTGGTCGCCCTGATATTTAAGATTCTTTTGCCTTTTTTGTACTTTTAGTCCATTCTTGAAAATTTTGCCTCCCTTGAAAGTTGCCCTGCCCCTTGCACTACCCCTACCCTTTTACACACCCTCTGACAAGGCTGGCTACGCCACTGATGATGGATCGTGATGTACACAAAACATATGTAGAAATCATTGAAGAGATCATCAGGATTGTCGATATAAATATCACTAGAGTTCTCATATCAAATCCAGGTACTCACAATTAGTAGTAACGTTTCATGACCTTACTGGCTGATTGCTTCTTCTTGAGCCGTATCCAGTACTATATACAGAGCCAATCCATGTCAACTCCAGGGATGTGCACCGCAGCACCTCTTCAATTTTTTTCTTTTTCTGTGTGGTGCTAGATATTGGTGAGAAATTAAAATCCTGAAACTTTGAGCTTCATACTCTATTTCGTTTTCCCGTGGTAGCAAGTTGAAATTTAGGGGGGTCAGCGTAAAAAATGTGTCGCAAAGCGAAAGACGATGTTTGGAAGGCCATGAATGTATAAAGGGAACCCATACAACTTTTAAAAATGTGTATCCTGGGGTACTTATTTGTGTAGAATTCATATCTGCCATCAGCAAACGTCCAAGTCCTTTACTTAAAAAGATATAGGGCCCTCAAAATGCAACTTCATCCATCCAGGACCAACTTCGGGGGGTCAGAACTCTAAAAGTAAAAATAATTTTAGTGTCCATTTTTTGGTCAGTCAAAGCCCTTTGGTGGGACATTACTCTTATCCCATATTGAGCCTATTAGAATACTATTAGCTGAGATACTACCCATGCAAAACCCCAATTGTACTTTTTTGTACATTTTGACCCGCCTGAAAACCAATGTCAGACATTATGCCCCACTATCAACTTCAGGTATGTTGAAAATATGTCCTTGGACAACATTTCTGAGAGATATTGGCTTGGGGTCTCCATGACTTCAACACACCAGTTAGGTTTGCCTACGCCATAGACCCGGGGGGGGGCACTGTAATGGTGAAGGGGGGTATCAGGCGCGTCCGTAAATTCACGTAAAAAGGGTATTTTTTCAGACTAGGGTACTGTAGCGGAAATGGATTCAGAAGAGAGATGGCGCCCTTCAGTTATTTCAGGTCACGTGATATACCTTGGGCATATAATACGCCGGTGCGCCGATCATTCTTGGCTCTTCCATATCCTGCGACCGTCGAGGCAGGTTGGTCAAGACATAACTCTAACTCTATGCATCAATAAACACTACTGCCGCTCCCAGCCGATCACTTGGATCAGCCCAGAACCCTAATAAATGATGAGACCAATGATATATCCGACTCCTTCGTCTGACTCATTAGTGTGACTAGTAGTATTCATAGACTGTGCGGATTGGCCGCACGCCCACGTTATATCACAGGTTGCCTTAGACGCTCGCTACCAGATAGTTTCCGCCACATTGGTGCCAGCGGTGGGATTTCTGTGACACTGGACTAGTTTTAACATCTCAGGGATTGTAGGAGGAGCAGAGAGAATGGCGTCCAACTTCGACGATGATCAAGATTGGATGGAGGATTTCCACAGCCAGGTGGAGCGTGATAAGCAGTTGGAGTTGGAAGCAAAGGAAGCAGCGAAAAGGAGTTTGGATTTACAAGAGGAGATCAACTTACTGAGAGTGAATGGTGAAGACGAGAGGCAGATATTCATTGATGAAATTAAGCGCTTACGGACAAAATTAACTGAGAAACAAAAAGCAAGTGATTTAAGCCAACCAATGATTGAGCCACCGCCAGAGTTCTGCTCAGAAACAGTGTCTTCTGCTGAAAGGAATCCCCAGCAGCAGTACGGGGAGACGGTCAATGTCTCCGGAGGGGAGAGGCATGTTGCAGCTCGTGGCTCAGATGAGGCTGACCACGTGGAGTATACAAGAGCATCAACTCCGGGAGAAGAGCAGGAGCAACGCTAATTTCAGGAGATGCAAACGATTCTCCTGAACAATATGCCAAACAAACGCAACCAAGGACAGTTGGACAAATCGTGCCACAAAAGGCATGAAAGGCCACAAAAAGATGCGTCGTGCAGCCCTATGGAAGATGTGAGCGTTATGATGGAATCAAGAATTGTTCATGAATTTGAAACGCCACCGGGGTACGGAAGAGCAACGGCATCCGACCCAGATGTGTTTATCCGGGAGCCGATGCAGATCAACAAATCTATGCAGGAAGAGCAGCTGACGCGAAGTTATGAAACTCCAGCGGTTCCATATGCATCGGCAAGTGTTCATTATGGACAAAGATCCCAAGTCGGAGACCATCAGGACGCGGAGGTAGAACAAATGAAGTTGGAGTTGGAGAATTTGAAACAAGAAAGTAGTGAGCTCCGTCAAATGCTAACGGGTCAGGTACCATCCGACAGTCATAAGAAATATAAGAAACGGGCTCCGACATCACATCAAGTAGTCAGCTCAGAGGTCCGAAGGAAGGATGGAGGTGATATGACCCCGGGTAATGTCAGCATAGAACGACATAAAGGCAACATCAGAAGAGTCAAAGAAGAAATGTCGGATACAGAATCTGTCGACTCCGAAGAAGAGGAGCCACATCACAGCAGCGGACCATGGAGGTTAAGGCGAGAAGATTGTGTAAAAGGAATGGATAAATTCCGGAGCCGAATGGAGCGGCCTAAGCAGAAACAAATTACGCCCGAAGCATTCAAAGGAGACGTGCCTCTACAGGAATACCTTAGCCAATTTGAGTCTGTCGCCACTTGGAACGGATGGACAGACAGCCAAAAGGCACAGCAATTATTTATGAGCCTTCGTGGTCGAGCCAGAGGTGTAATTCGACAGCAGGATGAGTGGAGAACAATTACTTATCAGGAGTTGGTTAAGCGCTTAGAAATCACGTTCTCCGGCCAAGCAGAACTATACTTGGCACAGCTTCGTGGTCGCCAACAACAGCAACAAGAAAGTCTGCAAGATTTTGCACAAGCTGTTAGAAAACTAACAGATAATGCTTACGTCGGCATGGCGGAAGAAGCCAGGAACCGGATAGCACGAGACCATTTCATGGGTAACATGCGAGATAGGGAGATACGATCAGCGGTGCACCTCTCCCGCCCTACATCTATGGAAGCAGCATTACAGACTGCATTGGAGACAGAAGCGTTTTTGACAACCGAAAAGCAAAAACAACCTGCAAAGTTTGTGAAAAGTGTAGAGCCAACTGATAGAGTATTGGAGGATCAGTTGAGGGAAGTCATTGGTTTGTTGAAGACCGTGGCAGAGAAGGCGTCAAAAACGGAGTCGAGCAAGCAGTCGGAGTCTACTGAGAAAGAACAAGCGGCAGAAGCCCCACAAGCTCCTAACTACGGCAGAGGGAGAGGATGGCGACGAGGAAGTGGTAGACAAGACCCAGGCAGAGGAAGAGGTTGCTACAGGTGTGGAGCATTGGATCATTATAAGGCAAGCTGTCCTCAAATGTTTCGCAGCTCGAGAGGAGGATGGAATCATCCGGGAAACGATTTTCGGCCCAACCTAGGAGCCCCGGAAGGGTCGAAATCGGTAGCGTGGGCTCAGGAAAACCAAAAGTAAACAGAAATGCGACTACGAATCAGCAAAAACCGTCAATAAACCCAACATCTGAAAATGTAGAACGTGGTCGCTCTCTAGTTGTAGAAGGACACATAGCCTATTGCTCAGTAGAATACTTGGTGGACACGGGGACTACAGACACTATTATTTCCGTCCAGATGTATAACAGTATTCCAGTTGACTCAAGGCCTGCTCTTTTTCACATGAAAGATGCAGCAGAACAAGCAGATGGAAGTCCTCTAAAGTCTATAAGATGGGCATCAATGAACGTCAACATTGGACCCGCTTCTATGTTCACGCCAGTAGTAGTGGCCGAAATAACAAACGACGCTATGTTGGGTATGGATTTCATGTATATGTCAAAATGCACCATTGATCCATATAAGGAGCAGTTGAGATTCGGAGACAAGGTTGTGCAATGCAACGTTAAGACATCGAGTACACGTACATTTTGTGCCAAAGTCACCCTCCGTCAGAATATAACAATTCCTCCGGGGCATGAGATGCTCATACCTGGAAAAATTAATAAGACTCCGGGAATTGAAGGACTCGGAATCCTAGAACCAGGGAGCAGTAAACTTAAAGAAGCCGGAGCTGTGGTGGCGAGAGTGGTTGTAGACTTGGATACAACAAAACCTGATTACATACCCGTCAGAGTATTCAATCCAACCCTGTCAAACCTAACAGTAAAGAAGAATACAGCAATTGGAACAGTAAGCCCTGTAGTAGGTTGGGAGACTGTGAACAAGATAGACCAAGAAATAAATAAACAAAAGTCGGAGAAGAATGTACCAGAGCACCTGCAGACGTTGTATGAAGCGAGCGTACAGGAATTACCAAAAGAGTACCACGCAGGAGTTGCGGATTTGCTGACGGAATATCAAGATGTATTTTCAACCGGAGATGGTGATCTTGGGAGAACCGGCATTGTCAAACATCGGATAAACACTGGTAATGCTCCGCCAATCCGACAAAAACCGAGACGACTCGCACCCGCTATGCAAGCAGAAGCTGACAAGCAAGTTAAAGACATGTTGAAGAGAGGGAT
Organism: Amphiura filiformis; assembly: GCF_039555335.1. Classification (NCBI taxonomy): domain Eukaryota; kingdom Metazoa; phylum Echinodermata; class Ophiuroidea; order Amphilepidida; family Amphiuridae; genus Amphiura; species Amphiura filiformis. Next base: position 14,441,586 of record NC_092642.1, on the reverse strand, counting down.
AATTGAGCCATCCGAGAGCCCCTGGGCCTCTCCGATTGTCTTAGTCACAAAGAAAGATGGCTCCCGGAGATTCTGCTCCGATTATAGATTGTTGAATGAGGTAACTGTTACAGACTCTTATCCGATTCCCCGGATTGAAGAAACATTAGAATCATTATCCGGAGCACAGTGGTTTTCAACACTAGACCTGGCCTCCGGATATTGGCAAGTGGAGTTAGATCAAGAAGCTAAGGAAAAGTCAGCCTTTGTAGTGCGGGGAGGACTATACCAATGGACAGTTATGCTCTTCGGGTTATGTAATGCTCCATCGACTTTTGAAAGGCTCATGGAAAATATAATGGCAGGACTTCAATGGGAAAGTCTTCTGATCTACTTAGACGATGTGATAGTTTTCGGCAAGACAATAGAAGAAGAGTTAAACAGATTAGTGTTCCAAAAACTCAAACAAGCCAATCTGAAACTAAAGCCTAAGAAATGTGTGTTATTCCAGAAGAGTGTGCTGTACCTTGGACACGTCGTGTCAAGAGATGGTATTGCTACAGATCCGGAGAAGATCCGAGTTATCCAGGAATGGGAAACTCCAAAATGCCTCAAAGATGTGCGTGCCTTCCTCGGCTTAGCATCTTATTACAGAAGGTATGTGAAGAGCTTCTGTGATATTGCCAGACCACTAAACCGCTTGACACAGAAGAACATCGCATTCAATTGGACACAAAGTTGCGAAGAGGCTTTCCTTGCATTGAAGCAGTGCTTAACAACAAGCCCTGTTTTAGCATATCCTACATACTCCGGACAATTCACTCTTGACACGGACGCTAGTGCATACGGGATAGGAGCTGTGCTCTCCCAAGAACAGGACGGTCAGGAGAAAGTTATTGCTTATGCCAGCAGAACGCTTACGAGAGCTCAAAGGAATTACTGTGTCACACGAAGAGAGCTACTGGCAGTAGTCTTCTTTGTTCGGTACTTCAGACCGTACTTATATGGCAGACACTTTACGATCCGCACTGACCACGGATCACTCCGTTGGCTTATCAACTTTCGAAATCCGGAGGGTCAAGTGGCTAGGTGGCTACAGATACTTGGAGAATACGACTATGAAATCATACATCGACATACAAGAGCCACCAAAACGCCGATTCTCTATCCAGAAAACCTTGCTCTCAATGTAATAGGAGCGACTCGGAGAGCAAAACCACTCCTCCAATAGAGGAGGAGCCGGAGCCAAAGAGAGACATTATAATGTCGGATAAATCTTGCCAATTTCCCCCGGAGCAAAATAGCGCTCCGAACTCCGGAGAAGGACGACAAGAGGACAACCATCACCCGCAGCAATACGGTGATCATGACTCGACTAACACAAGCAATGGGAGCCATTCCGGAGCAAGTCCGAGGATAGTACCAAAGGAACAGACATCCAGTAAAGCTGCTCCGACGAATATAAGTGAACAAACGGATCACTTTAGTGCTACCGAGCGATCTGTTTCAGCCAGCTGTAATGACTCAGATCAAGTAGAAAGCTCAGCAGTTCCAAATACGCAGAAGCATGGAACAGCATCCGTTTGTAAAAACAGCTCCGGAACAGTAGAATTAACAGACAGTCGGGTAAACCAAACAAGAAAAGTAAGAGCCATATGTCCTGCACCAAAATGGACGAATGAAGAAATGAAAAATGCGCAGATCAATGATTCCGATTTGTCATGGCTTTGGACGGCCAAGGAATTAAACAAGAAACCGGAGTATACAGTAGTATCACCATTGTCAAAAGCTGCTAAGGTCTATTATCTAAAATGGGACCGAAAAGAGCTGAAAGAAGGTCAACTGTATCGACGATGGGAGTCTAATGATGGTAAAGTCATAAAGTGGCAGTTAATTATGCCAGAGAAGTACAAAGAGACTGTGCTTGAAGAATTGCACAACTCCAAAACAGCAGCGCATTTGGGAGTAAATAAAACCAGGAACAAGCTGAACGAGAGATTCTACTGGTTTGGAGTTAGCAGTGACATTCGTTCTTGGATCCGAAAATGTGATATTTGTGCCAAACGGAAATCACCTTCTACAAGAAGAAAAGCCAAGCTACAACAAGACATAGCAGGACATCCGGGACAGAGAATAGCCATGGATATCCTTGGTCCCCTTCACATAACTCCGACAGGTAATCGTTACATTCTTGTTGTCGGAGACTACTTTTCCAAGTGGGTGGACGCATATCCTATACCGGATCAGGAAGCAGTCACCTGTGCCAATAAGTTAACACATGAGTGGATATATCGGCACGGATGTCCGAGAATTCTTCACAGTGACCAAGGGAGAAACTTTGAAAGCAAAGTCATGGCAGAGGTATGTTCATTGCTTGGAATAGATAAAACACGGACTACTCCACTGAACCCCAAGTCAGATGGTTTCATAGAGCGATTCAACAGAACTATGCTGAATACGATTGCAGTCCTGCTGGATCCACATAAGCATCAACAGGATTGGGAAGAAGTTTTACCTTTCGCTCTTATGGCATACAGAAGCTCCGTGCAGGAATCAACCTCTGAAACACCACATGCTATGTTGTATAGAATGGAGATGGAACTCCCGATTGATTTATCATCAACTCCGGTCGAGGCAGAAACAGATAGAGTGTTGAAAACGGACTATGCTCAAGAAATGCGAAACAACTTAAGAGCTGTACACAACAGAGCTAGAGAAAACCTACAACAAGCAGCGAAGAGACAGAAAAGGAACTATGACAGAGGTATCATAACACAACCTATTCAAGTAGAGTCTTTTGTATGGCTACATCAGGAAGTCAGGAAGAAAGGACGATGTCCAAAGCTCCAATTCAAGTGGGATGGACCCTACTTAGTTACAACTAAGTTATCTGATGTTGTGTACAGAATACAGAAATCGCCACAGTCGAAGCCCAAAGTTGTTCACTTTGACAGACTCAAACCATACGAAGGTGAACAATTAAGAAACTGGTTGAAAAATTAAACAAAATGTGAATTTCAGGCTCCGACGCTCAAATGTATTCAGCTCCGGAAATCCGGCGCACAGTTACTCCAAGATATTAATGACTCATATGCTCCGGCGCTCAAATTATTTTACGCTCCGGAAATCCGGCGCATAACTCAGTGGCTCCGAGATATGCTGTGAATCCCTATTCTGATAGAGGGCGTGCATCAAGAGTGTGACGTCACTCTGTAAGTAAATATATTGAGACGCCACGATGTTTTGAACTCAGTTGCTTCTTGGGTGTCAGACGTGCCGTACGATATTTCCAGTCCACAAGTAAAACACAGATGGTCCGCACAAAGCATACAGCTCGAGTAAATCCTGACTACAGGCCACATGGAACGCTGGCGACGTATTCACCCCGGCGAGAGGCGATGGCACCTAACCAAATACAATGCCCACAATGTGACCGGAGGTTCGCCCATAGACGCAACCTCTCACGGCATCAGCGCAACCTCCATGGGCCGGTAACGTACAGATATGCTTGCCCGTTAAGCCCGGCACGGTTGTTCTCGAGACGCTCGGATCTGAGAGTACATTACACAGCAAAGCATCCGGAGGCGGATATAGAAGAAGTGGAAGAGATTGAGATGGCGGAAATACCAGTAACTCCCGCAGTAACTATTTCTTCAGAATCTCTGCAGAATCAGGCCGCCAGCCAAGCACAGTCAGCACAATCTGACGGTATGAGTGAAATGGGGACGTCACCAAAGAAGAGAGCGCGTAAGTCCAAGACTCCGGCATCCGCCACTTCTACTAGTAATACAGCTACTACTACTACTACTACGGAGCAGCCAAGGGAGGTACCGGGAGCCCCCGGAGCCTCAGGACTTCTCCCAATGAGTCATCTTGCAGATGTTGGAGGGCGCCGTGGAAAACTGGTGCGAATTACGGAGACCATCACCAGAGAGTATACTTTTGAGTAAAACTTTGAACTGAAACCATGCATCTAGAGCTCCCAAAATTATGTATTACAGTAATTCATGTCATAATTTAGTGCCGCTGATATATATAAATTGTTCATTTCCATTTGTCCATTCCATTCATCTCATTTATCATCCGTCCACATATCACTACATACATTTTTTCATCCCCATCTCCACCTTCCTTATCAATAACATTATGTAATTTTACAATGTTCTAATAATCCGTGATCATTGAAATAATTGGTACAAAAACAAACTCCGGAATTTCGGAGTCAGTCAGTTACATAGCATCGTTATAATGTATGCGTACGAGAAATATTTTAGCATGTTTAAAACAGGGCAAAGATGTATATAGCATGTTATGATAACCTTATACTGAATGGCTTATTATGATTGTATAGAAGTTACAATGTACAGTGTTTTTTATGTTGTGCTATTTTGGAAATTACTTATAGGAGCATGGCCATGCATTTTGTTTGAACAACTAATCAGGTTAATTTTGTATAATTTTTATGATTGCTTTTAAATGATAATAGGATACATTGTTTGCTCCGGATGGGTATTCGTCGGATCGGAGGGGGAGTCTACCGGTGAGTGGTATGTACACTAGCGAGGATCGTTAGCCGTCATAGATGTACGATCTATGATGAATCCTCCTGTGTTCTTGCTCATCACTGGCCGGCTCTTTCTTTGATGTGATGGCTCCGTGAAGGAGTAAATGGTTACTTCTATTATTGCGTAAATACACATGTAATCGTGGCAGTAAAACAATTTTTATGATCATGATCATTGGTATTAATAACCAGCGATAATGCTTTGTACCGGAGCAATGATACAGTTCTTATAAGGTGACTCCGGATTTCTAAATAATGTCATAAAGGTTACCAGCATATAAAATACATGCTGTGAAGTTATCTAGAACTGCTTTGTTTAAAAAATTCAATATCACAAAGCATAGCAACAAGTAATTTTAAAATTGATGATAATATGTTTTGGATATGCCAAATTACTTGTTGGAGATATTTTGGAAAATTCAGTTAATTCTCCCCATTTATTTTATATGTTATAAAGTGTTGAAGAATATCTTTTAATATAAAGATGATAGTTTATAAGGAAACATAATTTACTCTGGATTTTGAACCCGGCGGAGCACTGATTGAATCTGAGAGCAATGTGTATGAGCACCGGTGAGGGTAATGCACGATCATGGCTGACTCGTTCCATGTTCGTATCCTCCCGCATGCTCTTGCATGTCGTTGTCTGGCTCTTTTGGTGATCCCCGCTCCGAGTAGGCGTAAGTGATCGATCCTTCCTGAGTCAGAACGATTCAGTTGCGTGTGATTTGATCAGCTCTGAAAAACAATCACCGCACACTTTCCCGCCCGGGCCCGACTCTGTACGATCCGGGACGGATCGGTGTGAGGAGGGAGGTGTGTAGCGGAAATGGATTCAGAAGAGAGATGGCGCCCTTCAGTTATTTCAGGTTACGTGATATACCTTGGGTATATAAGCCGGTGCGCCGATCATTCTTGGCTCTTCCGTATCCTGCGACCGTCGAGGCAGGTTGGTCAAGACATAACTCTCTCTCTGCATCAATAACCACTACTGCCGCTCCCAGCCGATCACTTGGATCAGCCCAGAACCCTAATAAATGATGAGACCAATGATATATCCGACTCCTTCGTCTGACTCATTAGTGTGACTAGTAGTATTCATAGACTGTGCGGATTGGCCGCACGCCCACGTTATATCACAGGTTGCCTTAGACGCTCGCTACCAGATAGTTTCCGCCACAGTACGTTACGTGCGTAACGTGAATAGGGTATCAAATTCATGTAAAATTGGTGTAAAAGGGTATGTTTTTGGAGCTCTTACGTACTTAGGGTAGTTTTGCCAAGTTTGGGATTTTGTGCTTTCTCCTTCATTCATGAAAAGTGAAAGGAAAGTGTCTTCTTCCTACACCCCAAAAGCAGTTAAAAGCCATCTTTTAGCTGTCAGAGATGACAGATCCCTATACTGGCCCAGCTAGCATACTAAAAGTTCTACTAAACACGAGGTCCCCGGACGAGGTCACAACTTGTTCAGAATATACAACCAATCAGCATGCTTTTTCTTAACTGTGGAGTCGATAAATTATGAGGAAAAATATACGAGGATTTCCGATTGGCCGAACCTCTTTAAACTCATTAATATTCATAGTCTTGGTGGCTTCCAGCCCAGAAAATTTGGTTGATCGGAATATGGTCTAAAGGAGCAACAAAGCAACCACGAACTTCTAGGTTTGTAAACAAGCTGTGTCAATGAACTTTTGACATGTGTGAAATTTTACCGGGGTATTTACAAACACAACCACAACGATTGAATAATTTGGAACTATTTTGGCTTTCTTAAAATATAAATCAATGAGTTTCAGGATTTTGGTTGGGTTTACCACTAAATCCAGTATGATAATTAATGCTCTAGGATGTTTTAAATCGAGACGAAACTGGCCGTGTTTGCCGTCTTCTTCCAACTTCATGTGTGGTTTGCAATCGCCATGGTCGTAATTTGCGTTGGACTTGCAGTTCAAAATTCTCTTGGATATGTGGAGAAATGGGTACATCCCAATCATGCCAATCCCAAAGAATAAATTATACAATATTTCAATAAAAGGTTGGACCTGTGATCCAAAAAGGGAAATTATTGGCACAAAAATATTGAAAATATTGGACATACTGCATGAACTTTGAGGTAAGCTTTAGCACCACGTAAACTTGTATGGCTCAAAATTCAGACGGCTTGTCACAAATTGCTAGCCCTATCATGCCACTCGCCGCCTGGGTTCTGTGCGTTTACTTGTTTAGGGGTAATAATTGCATCAATTACTTGTTTAGGGTTGGGGAAAAGACAACTACTTGTTTAGGGTAGCACGTGCAACTTATACTTGTTTAGGGGGGAAATTTCAGTCTCGGAAATACTTGTTTAGGGTGCTTTTTGAGAGTCCTCGGACGCGCCTGATACCCCTCTTGACATTATAGGGCCCCCCCCCCCCCGGGTCCATAGAGTTGTACATTAAGAGTCATTACATGCGAAATCAACAATACCTCAGCAAGTAAATTAGATAGGACAACGAACACGCTATGAACAATGAGGGGGGCACAGCTTATTTTCTCAGTCATGCATTCAGCAGTCATACAATCAGAATCAGCTTATCTAACAGCAAGTGCTAGTACTGGTATACAGCTCGATCAGTCAACAAGTATAACAACCAGCCAGTTATAGTTGCGAAACTTCACTACTAATAAGTACCTAAATTTGATATGAGAACTCTGGTAATAATATTAATAATAAATAATAGGCCTATGTAGAAATGTTTTTATATATGTACCAGCTCTTCCATTTTAACATCAAATTACTAATTTTTGCACACAGAATTGCAGATAAAATGCAGAGGCAAGTGCAGAACAGAATGGAAGGAACAAGAAGGAAGCGGAGAAGATCAACGAACGGTGTGGTATGGAAATGCAGAAAAGTATTTCGAAGAAAAATTGGTCGTAATGGGAACAGGTATGTTTTCAAATAATTATACTCATTTTACTCAACGTATTAATCCATGAGAGTTGTAAGCTCTCATTACAGAGCCCGGAGGGGAACTTTAATATAGGGCCTACCTCTCAAATCTAGAACAGGTGGAACCATACGTAAGTGACACTGCCCGATACAGTGGTGATTTTTTTTAAAGTCAGTATCAAAATAGAATCATGACTAGTCAACTGGACTCCCTTTTATTAGATTAGCTACGGTATCCCCCGGGACGGTATCGCACGCACCTTGGTGCATATTCAGACCCACTATTTGATCTGCCCCCAATTGGTCATTGACTTGTGATAAGATGTAGTTGCCAAAGGTTCTTAGGAATGTTTTTGATTACAGAATTGTAGGCCCCTACCAAATTATAGCGAAGGCCGCATCCCATGTAAAGTGAAGGACCGCGGGTGAAGGTTCTTCTTTCTTGACATAGATCGCTTCGTTGCCACCCCTAGGGGGTGGGGACTTTCTTCAACAACACCACCTGTCGGCACTGCCTACAATGACACTGATATATATTCATTGTAACTTTTCTCACAAGATATCGAGGGAAAGTCCCATTTGGAAGAAGGAGAACACAGATTTCCATTCACCTTTGACATTCCAATAGACAAAATACTACCACCTTCATATGAATCAAAGTACGGACATGTACGATATCAAGTGCGAGTTAAAATTGACAAGCCAGGATATGTATTTGATCAGACGACACGAAGATGTTTCATTCTAGAGCCTGGGTTAAATCTAAACACCGAACCAGACATGGTATGAACTTTAATTTTATGCTCGATATTTCCTGTAGAAGTAGCGATGTAACATGATTAATTAACACCATACCAAGCAAACACAAAATGTTTTTAAAACGTTTTAAACAGGTTATATTTTGGGTTTTTGGTTGTGATAAAAACGTTTTAATAACATTAAATGTTGGGTTATATTAAGGTCATGAAAACGTTTTAAAAACATTAACTATAAGTATAACCATAAAATAATATATATACATATTATTTGCGCATACCTCACAGCATACAACTGTTTGTCTTCTATAATACAGGTCGCGCCTTCAAAGTCTGAAGACGAGAAGACCGTTTGTTGTCTATGTTGCGCAACAGGACCAATTAAAGCTTCTGCGCAGACAGACAAGAGTGGATATGTACCAGGGGAGACAATTTTGGTGAATGGAATGGTAGAAAATAACAGCAGTCGTGAAATACTTAAAATCACTATGAAATTGGTACAGGTAAAATTATAGGCGGCGTGGCCATGCACAATAATTGAAAAGATGTCTGTAAATTAACACAGGTGTGTGAGTTGACATCATGATTGCCGTCACCCGTCATTTGCTTTAGGTCTATCGTTCTGCAATCGGAGTAGGCCCTAACTCGTCAGGCTATAAGAAATGTGTTGGGCTGTCGTCGCTGGGCTGGTAGGAAACGCCTGGGTGCGTTTAATATGTGAAATCAAACCTCCGATATCAAATTTTATTTTCACTCTGAATTATAAAGAATAAAAACATAGTTATCTCAAGTATGTAACCTTGCACTTCTCTATCGTTTTACCTATAGGTGGTACATTATTACATGTATTCAGAGTCAGACTATCATCACATCAGTAATAAAACTGAAAAGAAAGTAATGTCTGAACAGATCAAAGATGGATGTGAAGAAAACAGTAGAGCGTCATTTGAGGGGTTACTTCTTGTACCGTGCTGTCCACCACTTTTGAAAGGCTGCAAATTTATTGATTTGGAATACTATGTAGAGGTAAATATAGGTAGCGTAGCGTCATGGGTCAAGTGGGGTCATTGTTGTTGGTGTTTGTCACTCCTGATTCTTCTGGCACGGCGATTCTGTTTTATCTTTCAGCGCTGTATGCCCCGCCGAGGTTTGCACCCGCAACCTTGAGTCGAAGTCCGCATTGCTGTGAATCTATGTCCTCGTGGGGGGTCACAGTAGATTATCACTATTTATAAGTATTGAGACAAAGTTAAAACACAAGTGGAATGTTATAAGTTCTCTAAAGGAGACTACACAGGTTTGATATATAAGGGGTGTAATTTCCGGTCCATGTGCATGATTTGTCTGGGGGAGGGGAAAACGCCACAAAGCATGTGTGACAGCACTCACTTTTTTGATCTGTTTATATTTCGGACAACCCCTTCTCCGTCATCAGCGGGTGGTAGCTGAATGTTGACTAGTTGATCCTCTACCCAATCTTGACGTTGGTGGTGTCCTACGTATTTCCAATAGAGAATCAAGGTTTTAAAAATACTACATACATTCAAATACACAATATTAAAATTGCAAACTTAGATAAATACAATGCTTACAAAAAATACTATTAATACTACATACATAGGCTAAAACATATAGAATAAAGGATCAAATATGGGGGACACAATAAGCATTAAAACTACTTAAAAGAAAAAAAAAAAAAAAAAAAAAAAGCGCAGTGATTTATAGTGCGCTACGCACAGGCACAACGCCTAGACGTTGATCCACAAGCCTCAGCACACTTTATAGGTTGTCGCTGACCACTACGGCCTCACATCATTCCATAAACCATTAAACAGATAAAACACTACAAAAATCAACCTATGAACCAGCATAGCTATAAAACATTGATATTAATTCAAAAGTTTTGATTGCACCAAATACAAACTAAATTCATTTAATGTCAAATACAAATAATTCAATATGGAAACTGATTGCACAAAATAGTAATAAGGCCTAGCATGATAGCACATAAATACAACTCAAACCAATTTTGTTTTGCAAAATAAATGAATGAAGTCAAAACATGAAACAAATTAAAGACTACAATTTAAGAATCATAAAATTGAGAGTTGTATATTGTTTTGAAAGTTGCTGTGCTAATCGGGAGAGGAGATTTCAGTTTATGATCAAGTGAATTCCAGGCCTTAGCCCCTCTGAATAAGAATGAGCGTCTCCCAGCTTCAAATCTGGGTTTGAAATTAAGTGCAATATTGTCATGAGCACTACCACGTGTATTGTGAAGATGACTTGTTTTCACAGAGGTAAAAATTATTTGCATATACTTTGGAACAAAACCAGCAATACATTGATAAGTTAAAATACACAGATGGTCTTGTCTAAGGTTGCTAAGAGGCTTCCATTTAAGTTTTTCCCTGAAAAAAGAAGATGGTGTCCTGACTTGAACTTTAAGAATGGCCCTCCCAGCCCTGTTCTGAAGACGCTCAATTCTATTCAGGATTCAAATTTTCGCGCGGAAGTAAAAATTGCGGGAGCAAAAGACGTCACTTTCAAATTTTTGCACGCTTCACGTGCATTTGTCCCCTTCAATGTCCATATTTTGATTATTTCAGCTTGAAATGGTCAAATCACGGAACTTGTTCGAGAAACTTAATATCATGTGTGGCAGTTAAACACTCTACTTTGGCTCCGCTTCAACATGTGTTCATGTTCAAGGATTTTACACCAACCTCCATCCCCAAATGTAACAAAGAAATTTACTCCACTGATGTTAACATGCGGTCAACATGCACCCCCGACACACACCCCCTACACACAAAGGTGGGGGCATGCGTTCATTTTACCCCGGGCCCGTAATAGCTCTCGGCGGCACTGGATATTGGCTTCCTTGAATCATTAATAAATGTATTAATATTAAGCTTTAAGCACACTGTAGTTTTTCTAGTTAAATGACTAAAATGGCTTCTGCAATCCCACTCGCCTTCCGGCCAACCCCCCCCAAAAAAAACAACCCGATTAATCTTCATCAAAATAAGTATCAGCAGTGGTGATCACCCAAGACATTACCATACATTTTGTTTCCACAGGTTGAAGCTGATGTGAGTGGGACACCTTTTGATTTAGAGCTCAAGTTACCCATTACTATTGGGACGGTTCCTCTCTACAGTGCATACTACTCTACTGCCTTTCCTCCAGGAGAAGTTATTTCCCAACAACCAACTAGTATGTTTTGGAGTTACAATATAACTTATTTTATTATGCATAAATATTTCGTTCAGCTTTGTACCACACACACCCGACGCCACCCCACACCCCCTTCCACACACACCCCCACACACCCCCACACCCCCCACCCACCCACATGGGACACGAATGATGATACTGATGTGAAAAATATGAAAGGTCAACAATATCATTAAACGATATTTCGCGATCTGTTCTCAGCAAGGATAAATTGATGAAAAAGACTCTATCTTTGATATCTTCTTACAATTGAGTAAAAGCGCCCACATTTTATTTCACATATGCCATGTATGTGATACACGTAATATCAAGAGGGCTTGTGAGGGAGTATGGTCGCATTAGTTCATTTCATATTATTATGGCTCGTTACTTTGCTGGTTAGCTGGCAGGATTGACAAATACCAACCCGTCTAGGTGGTAGCGATAAATTGCTCAACTGACCCAGTATCTTGGGCATGCGACTTTCATTGGCTACCTGACCGACTACTTAGTGCCAAAGAAAGTTAAAGGAAGTCTCCGGCAATCACAACTTTATGCCTTATAATGTTAGAAAAATACTTATCATTAGATAATACCACTGAAATAGCACTGAAAAGAGTTCTTTTGTTATCAGATTGAAAATTGACCGCAACACTTCTCACAATGAGAGGCCATTCATTAATCCCACTGAAATGGTCCAAATCACACTGAAATGTATTGGGCCAGGTTTTTGTTAAAAAAATAATCCCTAGACAATTATAGCCATGCACGCTGAAAATACCCAGAGTAAAAATGGAAATGGCTGGAGTAACGCTGAAAATGGTTTTCAGTGTGATTATCAGCGTCAAACTTTCATAGTGTCTATACGTCACATTAGTGGGTATAAGATTCCCTCAATGTATCCCCGGGGTGGGGAAAGGTACAGAACATATAGAGTATTCATTTATGCATTACGTTGCACTATTAAGGGAGCTCAATTATGTCCCCTACCCTCAGATATGTGAGAAGGGGGCCCGGGAGATCATCTTTTGTGCGGTTACATTAATGACTTTCCCCACCCCTGGGATACATTGAGGGCATCTTATACCCACTAATGTGACGTCATACATCATGTACACAAACCCATCTCAATATGTGACTTGACCTTAACCGTGGCGACGCACAGTGTCATCGACCCTATATCTTCATGGCAGGAATAGCCATGGTAGGCTGAATCCACAGCCACGATTAGCCATTTGGTTCAAACCTTTAAAGCTCTTTAAAACTAATAATTAGTCGAGGGACATAACTAAGGCTACTCACAATAGCCGGGTAATCGATCTTGGTTGTGCGTGAATAAGCTTGTATACCCCATTGAGGTCAATGGTCATCGACTTTTATACTGCCTACAGTGAGTGCAGCTGTACTACACGCTGCACGCTGTAGTCCAGAACAGGACCAACGCAATATAAAATGGTCAAATTTTGAGTTCAAAGCGCACGGCCAATTTTCAAAGCGCATTCTAGCGACTATCATATCTGTTCAACACGTATTTTCAAGTGTATGGTTTCTTGAGAAAAATTCATTTGCGGGAGATATTCATCAATTTCTAACCCAGTATCGGAAGATTTTCGTCTGATATCAAAATCGTGCATAGCAATTCACGTGTATCGATCCCGTGTATTCATTTTAGTGTCTCTGCTCCACCAAATAATTATTAGCCAGGCGGTGTCGGTGTGCGACGTTTGAAAAATGGCTTCAAAATCGAAATTTTAGCTTCAATTTTTCCCCCTCCCCTCAAGATGTGGGTGATAGCGGATATTTGTAATGAGTGAATTTTGTCTACAACTTAGGGAACAAGTGATGTAATAAAAGATGAAGCACAATTATCGATAACATTACCATCAAATCCCATGTTTTCAAAAATGCTGATATATTCATCTGATCCTTTAATTCTTTTGAAGAGTGTAGATAGCGACCTGTACAGTTTTAAAATGACAATGAAATTATCTCATTAATATGCTAATGTACGCCGCAACAGAGTATCGTATGCGTATTTCGGCAGGGATCAGACGTTACACAAGTGTCAGTCATCACTCCCATTCATATTATCGGTCGTTATTGGCTAGAATTGGACCCCACGATTATTCCGTTTGGGGGATGAATACATTTAAAGCGCTATGGGGAGATCGCAATGTCAAATCCAAAGGCAATAGATCCTCAAGGTTTTTCTCGGGATGAGCAGTCACACGAGACCAACGCACTGAATGGTCTATTGCTCTATTGTGTCCGATTTGAACGCTGACATATTGGAAAATGTTGCCAATCAATATTCATGAGAGTGTACATTCAACGTCCAATTTTCGAAATTGGGTGACTTGTGCTTGGCAGGTGTAAAATACATCTGACTAGGCGTTTAAAATACGTAACGCATAAAGGCATTGACATCATCGAATGGCTGCCTATAGTGCTGTTAGTGTTAGGCCTATGTGGGGGGCTGTGTTTATTTTCTATAATAATTATTATAAGGCCTACATTTGCTTGTCATTGCTTTCTTTTCCTTTCTCTGTACTTATTCTTTCCTTGCTAAAGTATCACTTCCTCTTCTTATCTCCCTTCCATTCCCCATCCCCTCTTACTTTTTGTCCCCTCTCATTCCTATTATTTTCCTTACCTTTCTATTTATTTACTTCTATATATTTATTTCTCTTCATTTCTTCCTCTTTCCCTCTTCCTCCAGTCCCCCTCCCATTCTTCATATCCCCTCCTCCACCTCTTCCTCCCTCGTCCCCTCCCAAGACCTCTCACAGAAGAGCTGCCCCCTTCAGTACGCCACTGTTTATGACATTCTCCTTCTTAAAATAAAATAAAATGTCAATTTGCAAAACAACTTTTATATAGGCCTATACCGGTATACTTATTATATGTTCCATGTATACTTAGCTATTACCATTATCTCTAGTACTATAGACATGCAGACATGGCAGCCTTGATGTGTAATCATTCAACAAGCGCATTCAATTTATTTAAATTAAGCACCTAAAGTCAGTGGGGTGACAACGAACTGTACATCAGCGGCTAATGTGTGCCTTTTGTGCTTACGGCTACTCAATCACACCCTTGGGTTTTATGGTAACAATAGGTACTTTTCGTTCCAGTAAGCGCTTTCACGCGACTTTCGTTTGATCACTTATTGACAGTAGCCTGCTAGGTAAAGCGTTACTACACTGTCGGGTCAGCTTACCGATTTAATGGCGGAAGCCCTTTGTCCCAAACAAAAGGTACCTTTCGATGAATAGCTTGTCAGATTTCAAATCGGCACAAGTGAACAATGCGTTACATAATCTATTGCCTCTCCATCTTTAATAGCTCCATGCACGTGACGGTCACAAGGACTTGGTTGAATTTGTCATTGTGATAATACCGGGAATACTATTTAAAATCGGTGTACGAGATCGTGTTGTCATGCGCAAGTCATCGTAAGTAAGACCATTTCATATACCCACCACTCTCACATACACCATAATGCCCGCATATATGCAAAATCTAGTTTTCGAGATAACAGTATCATTTACTCTTCATCTTACAGCATCTCAGCCCAGTCTGCCAGTACCAGGATATGAATTCCCTTTCGGTGACATTGGTTCAAGGAACGTGATTTATGGAAAACATTGCAAAAATTACAGATATGGAGCCTTATTTTTTGCACCACGCTATGCATACTACACGTTTACTACCAATAAGGATGCAGCGTATCCAATACAACAGGATGCTCCTAATCTCACTCAACCCAAAGAGGTGTATCCGCCCAATGCAGTAGGATCGTACGGAGCATATCCTCCAACTGATGCAATTGTTACTCCCTCTGCTGGAGGTTTGTATCCTCCAAATATCATTGGGGTATATCGTCCAACTGATGCAAATGTTCCTCCCTCTACTACGGAGCTGTATCCTCCAGTTATTGATGCAGCTTGCCCTCCAAACTACAAGGGAACATTTCCTCAATCTGTTAAGAGTGTAATGCCATCCGCTGAAGGCACAGCTCCTCAAACAGGTGAAACAAACCCACAACCAGCGGCAGCAGAGCCAGTAGCAAACATTCAACGAGCACCTGGAGAGCCAGTCCCTTCGGCATCACGATACCTAAATCCGTCATACGAAACCGCCTACCCAACAAATAAGGGAATCGAGCTTCATTCTGTGAAAGTAACAAATCTTCCTCCTGATTCAGAGGGTGTGACCTTACAAAGTCAAGGGGATCAGTCTTATCCTATAATAGATCAAGAGTCTACGCCATATCCTGCTGACGATGCAGGTTTCCATCATAGTGAGGAAACGGTCCTTAGTTCCTCTGAGGGAATTGATTATCCCTGTAAGGATGATGTTAGCCCTCCAAATGTGCCAAAGTAAAGCAAATGCAGCCAATGACTCACCATTATCCATTATGTTCCTGTAGAGTCATGAATAAGAATAGGGAGTAGGCATGAACATAAAAACCTCACCTCTTCTAATATCTCGAAACGATTGGCATTATTCGTAAACTTATCTTCTAAATTGAAATGCCCTTGTGGTGCCACTTTTGTACTATATATTATTATAGTCTTGTTTGGACGACAAATTGTATAATCACTCTTTCAAATTCATTTTAAGTGCATCATAATAGACTTGTTCGTATTCTTTTATCAGAGGCTAGAACTCCTATTAATGTTATGATGGATGCTCTTAACTGGGATAAATTTTATACAAGATGGGAGAAACAAGTTTTAAATATTATGATTGGAAATTTACACGAGATCCATCAATTAGTTATTCTGGTGAAAGATAGATTTCACACCATAATAGATGACCGATGGATCGCAAAGTTTCACTGGGAAAGACTCGCTGAATACACGAAGAAAAATAGCCGGATAACATAATATAACTTCACAATAATCTTTAATTCCGCGTCATCAAATATCAACAAAGTATCACAACATAGATAATGGATTGAGTACGCTAGTGCGACGTTTTCCCTTCGATACCTGGTCGCCAAATACGAAGATTCGACGTCATCCAGGATCGATGAGAGAAAGACCGTAGAGCGATATATTTTAATAATTGATTAAATAAAAGAAAATAGCGCCATAACACAAGTGTTTTACCCATAATGCACCATCATATTCTCGATAATCTTATTTGCAATCTGTTCATACTCATGGTACTAGATTAGACTGCTGCCCTCAGTCGTCAACCGTCTGGATTGACGACTGAGAAAACTACGTGGAAAAAAGTGACGGATTTTGCAACAGGATTCCTGTGGCATAGAGCATGCGCAGTTGTGTCCAAATTGACCTTTTGACCGAGTTTGTTGTTTTAGAAGCTCAGAGCGCGATCTTGTCTCAGCGACGCGGTACAGCGACGCGGTACACGGGCGCCGCTAGTCAGTCGCGCTACGGCGCACAACCAAAGTCGCATTGAATATTTTTCATCCGTCATGATATGGCCTGTAAGATAATCAGTCGTCACTACGAAGCATACACAGTACATGCGAAGTGTAGACGGCTGATTGGAATTAGTCTAGTACTAGATACTTTCAATTATCTTGTCATTCCAAAATGGAATATACGTCATGGTAAAAGAACTTTTTTCTCTACAAATCATGCTATGTTTGGAATGGACTCCGTCAAGATATTCGCGTAAACTTTCTTTCAATGAGTCTTCATACTTTTAAAAACTGCATTTTAGAATTGTGATGATATATAGTTAATAATAAGTTCTTTTCATGATCTCTTAGATGAGTGTAGAACCCCCAATTTCCGCAAATTTATTGTTCCATCTTTGTGTACTTTATCTTTCAGTTTGATTGTCTAACATGCACAATATCATTACTGTATATTGAAATCATTACTGACCTGAACCTGATGTACAATTAAATACTGTATTTATGTAACTTTCGCCTTCATGCATTGCTTAAAATTATGTAAACTTCTGTTTTCTTAAATTGTACGTTGTTAATTGTTACTCAGGATCCCTTGGAGATCAGTACCAGATACTGAAGGGGCTACCCTGGTTAAAACAAGATGAAATAAATTATGGACAGTGGTATTTCTAGACATGAAGAGTGCAGTATTTTCAAGCAATGGCATACCGAGGCGTGCATCATAATATCAAACGGTTCCACTGTCACGCCCCGTGTAGTATTATAAAGACAACACAAAAAGAAAGTCCTCGCTAATGTAACCCGTCATAAATCTAAATCTGCATGTGTTGTGACGATTTGATTGACACGGTCGTGTGTTGTGCAGGAAACTAGTTCTATAAATTTGATACCATATTTGCTACCAAAACCTCGAAGATGACAAAGATTGATACCAGTATAATTTTTTCTGAAATTTTGTGCATTTTTAAAAGTTTCAAATTAGAAAAGGAGCACGCAGAGCTATAGGGGTGAATTGAAACGTATTTTCGACGTAGTGAAGAAATATTTGAGGTAATATAACACTATAGAATATAAAAACTAGTATTTTTAGAAGTTACATTTCAAGCTCATTACATTAAGGTTACTCAAGGTTTTAACATTAAGGTTAATTTAAAATTAACCCTTAAGGTTACTCATTGTTGTTTGTTGATGCAGGCCTGAGGCCGGCGACTCCCCATACGACGACTAAACACTCCAAGTGGGACCCCAATATAAGGGCCCCGCAAATCAAGAAAGCAAGAGTAACCTTAAGGATATTTACGGACAGCTCGTCACCCATTTCATAGGCCTACTTTTACATATTTTTCTTCAGGCCCTGCCCTCTAGCGGGGGGCTAATTTATAGTTTAAGCTTGTTTGCTATTGTTTTCGGAGCAACATTGTTTCTTTATAAGCCTGCGGCGCAACCTTGAACAATATTATCTTTGAGCAATATTGTCTTTTGAGATAACGCTCCGTAGCCACCCCCAGCCAGCCCCATACCTCATTTTGATTTTTAACATACCAATATTCTTCTTTTATATTCAATGAGGTCGCATATTACCTCAAATATTTCTAGGGCGCTATTACTGTACTAAAGTACGTGGTATTTTGACCACGGGATAAACCGTGACCATACGTATGCTGTAATACAGAATACCAAAAAAACGCTGACAACGTAAAGAAATCAGCAAGTTTAAAAAAACCCACCTCGGCTCACTTTTTGAAACTTGGTCCCATTTTGAACACCAACAGCAAATCAGTGTTTTTATTTTATTTCAACAAAATACAGCGTTTCCAACAAGATTACAAGCCTACTTGTTATTCGTATAATTCAATCATTAATCATGTTAATCATGACTATTATAAAACAAAACACAATAGGATATTGGCTTACGATGCAAGAACAAGATAATAACCTTTCAGGTCGTTCCAGAAAGCTCAAATTAATATCGCATCTACACATTAAAGATAACTAACAATTCTGGAAATGTTTTAAATTTATATAAATATGATAAAGTTTAAATCAGTAACTTTTACAAATGGGACCAAGTTTCAAAAAGTGAGCCTAGGTGGGTTTTTTAAACTTGCTGATGTCTTTACGTTGTCAACGTTGTTTTGGTAGATTTCTTTTCTTTTTATGAATGTAGCCAAGCAGCTCCAAGCTTGGAAAGTCATCAGGTTACGAAGTGCACCATAAAACGAATAAAACGAAAAATTGATGTTTGAAGTTGCTATTCTTGATTCATGACAATAAATAATTAAACAAAACTTTATCAGTCGTTTATTTTTAAAACTTGCTCGTCACGCGTGACTGTAATGTTCAGAGGCGTACACAATGATCAATAAACATTTTAATATACTTTAATTATTCAAGGCTACGTAAATATGTAAAGAAAATGTAAATATGAACAACACACACCCAATGTTGACAATGCCAGAGAGACACACGTAGAGTAAGTCCGATTTAGGCCTACTTCATGTCGGAACTGGTAAATGCGCATATGGTCGAATCCAACCAAAAGTGTCCACGGGCCCAAAATAAAAGTCCGAAATAAAAATGTCTCCACAATTTTTTCCTTTTGCCCATTGATTGATGACATATTGGCCTTATAGGAACCAAAAGTGCCATTACTAATCTTAAAAATAAATCCAGGACGTGTGATAGTAAATGTGATATCAAAACCCAATGTTACCTACGAATACCACTAGGATGCTTTCACTATCGCAATACTAATCAACCTAAAACAAATGGAATATTCCCATTAACGCCTTTTTCGTGTAATGTAGACCACAGGGTGTCAGGAAAATGCTAACTCAACCAGAAAATATTTGTTTTTATTTTTATAACGCGATCAATATGATCTTAGTCAATTTATGCTAGTTTATTTTTGAAAATGAAGTTTAGGTCAGTTTCTGTATTTTATTTATCAAATGAGTATGAATCAATTTACACATTGTATAAGAACGAGTATGATATATGTTTTCAAGAATATTAGGAATTATACGCATACACCTAACGCTTTATTCAATGAAAAGGTGAAGAAACCCGGGTATTCGTAGGTAACATGAGCTATTTAACAATATCTATATTGAGTTTATAGGTTTAAATTTTGCTATTATGGTAATGAATTAATAAAATGGTAGTTTTTAGATCTCTTTCAGATGGTACGTCCAAATGAATAAATGCTATTACCTTAGATCAAAAATTTTTGATGCTTTTAGCAAGATTTTGACCACTTCATTTTGATATACA
Organism: Amphiura filiformis; assembly: GCF_039555335.1. Taxonomy (NCBI): domain Eukaryota; kingdom Metazoa; phylum Echinodermata; class Ophiuroidea; order Amphilepidida; family Amphiuridae; genus Amphiura; species Amphiura filiformis. The sequence continues at coordinate 14,421,463 of NC_092642.1, read as the reverse complement.
AGTAGTTAATCAGCAATTTTATATAATAAATAATTGTTGAATGAATCCGTATATGGGTAATAATAGTGTCCTGGGGTACCGCCTAAAGTTTTTGACAATTAATTTCCATTGGTAGGGACACTTCATTACACATGTCATGTATTATGCTGTATTCGTAAGTAACATTTCAGTATTTGTAGGTAAGAATTAGACTTTTGGTGGATATCACAATCAAAACTTCATTTTATAAAGCACTTTGAATGTATTATTTTCTTTATGTGCGTTTATTGATACTTTAGACCCTATCATGTATTAATAATGCCGGTTCACAGCGGTTGAAAGAGGATTTAAGTAAGAAACAAAGGCACTAAAGTGACTTTAATTTGCTTAATTGCACACAAATCGCTTAAAACCGTTATTGCAGACTTGTGAAGTCCATCTTGGAGTCAGTTACGTCTTGTGGCCTTTCGTTTGACAATTAGCTTTATACCAGGGTCCATCAATGTGTTGTCTAGATCATGAGACAATGAGAACAGTCGTTTTTCCATGGTATTCGTAGGTAACCTTAGCGAAAACGTCAAAAGTTACCTTCGAATAAATCAATTTGGACACAAATTACTCAGAAACCAGAAGGTCGGTAAACATTTAAAATGAAGCACACATGACAGTTGACAAATCCAAGTATTAATCCCCTTCTAATCTTCTTTGAATCTGATTTTTCTTTCAAATGAGCAGACCGTCGTCTATTTCAGTACATATTTTTCACCAATTAAGCCGTATTCAGTTTTGCATGGTGGGCATGTATGTGAATTCGCAACTTTCATTGACATAAGATTTGATAGCAAACATACAGGCCTTCGTTATGTACCAATATGGGCATTGGCATGAATGGCGGTGTTTCACAATACTGTCATGATGTCAAAGTGTATTCGTAGGTAACATTCGGTTACCGAAATTTACCTACGAATACTTGCTTTTATTGTTGACATCTCAGAAATATTTAAACGCAGGTTATTGAAACTTGGTAGAAATAAAGAGTGTATTACCCTGCACCTATTGCTTAACTATTGTTTACTATTCTCTCACTTTGTGGAAATGGCACAGCTTTTAACATGTATTCGGAGGTAATGCATATTTTTTACCAAACCAACCTTTGTGCCATTTAGAATTTCTGGCAGCTAAACACAATAATAAAGATGTCCGAATGCAATGCATTTCAGTATTGGACATATCAAAGCTTGTATCAATTGCGCATTTATTAGTGATTTCCATTTTTAAAGATATATCTATCTAGTGCTATGAAAAATTGTATTCGTAGGTAATGTAAAAAATACCACTCAAAAAATTATCACAAAAATTCATAATTATGTACAAATATGTGAAAAATTGAACAGGCAATCGTTGAATACACACCTTTCAGGAAATCAATTTAGATTCAATCCAATGACTTCTTTTCATAACTGATTTAGATGTTTTTAAAAATACTTTAAGAAATATTTTGAAAAAATGGGTAAAAATAGCATGTTTTGGGGTCTCTGTGTCTATGTTTTTCATTGAAGGGGGTCTTATTATATATGGCGCGAAGCGTATGATCAAGGCGAATAAACACAATACAAAAACGAATGCCAATTGATTAATACTTTTAAGTTATGGCCCTGAACATGCCGTGTACACTTTTCGTTGGATTCGACCATATATTTAAGCCTATACTACGGAAGCGTCTAAATGCCCCAGATAATCGTGTTTTAATGTTTGTGGTTCTTTGTAGCCCTGCGGGCAATCTACTTGGCTATCCGAATTTCGCGGTTTGTGGTTCTTTGTAGCCCTTCGGGGCAACCCAGTTGAATATTCCTATTAAGCGGCGGTTGTCGGCGATCTTTCGTGGTTTGTGGTTTTCATCAAGCCCTGCACTCTACCGGGGGCTAATTTGTAGTTTAAGCTTGTTGAATATCCATATTTCGTGGTTTGTGGTTCTTTGTAGCCCTGTGGGGCAATCTAGTTGCATATCCAAATTTCGCGGTTTGTGGCTCTTTATAGCCCTGCGGGCTATCTAGTTGGTATCAATATTGAGCGGCAGTTGTTGTTGATCTTTCGCGATTTGTGGTTCTTTATAATCGATAGGCCTGCGGGCAATCGAATTGGATATCCAAATTTCGCGGTTTGTGGCTCTTTGTAGCCCAGCGGGGATTTGCTTAGTTGAATATCGTGGTCTGTGGTTTTAATTTCCCTCTATCGGGAGCTAATTTATAGTCTAAGCTTGTTGGATATCCGTATTTCGTGGTTTGTGATTCTTTAAAATCGATAGGCCTACTGGCAATCTAGTCTTTCGCGGTTTGTGGTTCTTTGTAATCTTTCGTGTTTTGTGGTTTTAATTTCCCACATCAAGTCCTGCTCTCTATCGGGAGCTAATTTGTAGTTTAAGCTTGTTGGATATCCATATTTCGTGGTTTGTGGTTCTTTGAAGCCCTGTGGGGGCAATAGTTCCATATCCAAATTTCGCGGTTTGTGGTTCTTTATAGCCCTGCGGGCGATCTACTTGGTTATCAATATTGAGCGGCAGTTGGCGGTCTTTCGTGGTTTGTGGTCTTAATTTGTTGGATATCCATATTTCGCGGTTTGTGGTTCTTTATAATCAATAGGCCTGCGGGCAATCTGGTTGGATATCCAAATTTCGCGGTTTGTAGTTCTTTGTAGCCCTGCGGGGCAATCTAGTTGGATACCCCTATTAAGCGGCGGTTGTCGGCGATCTTTCGCGGTTTGTGATTTTAATTCCCCTTATTAAGTCCTGCCCTGTATCGGGAGCTTAATTTATAGTTTAAGCTTGTTGGATATCCATATTTCGTGGAGTGTGATTCTTTGTAGCCCTGCGAGGCAATGTAGTTGGATATCCAAATTTCAAGGTTTGTGGTTCTTTATAGCCCAGTGGGGAAATCTAGTTGGATATCAATCTTCAGCGGCAGTTGTTGGCGATCTTTCGCGGTTTGTGATTTTAATTTATAATATTTATATCAAATAAAATTTCAGTCAGAGCTGGTGAACAGAAACACTGATAAATGTGTTTTAAATGACGAAGATGCCATGCATGCCATGATAGTCAGGCATGGTGATAGCATCTGGATGGTGAAAGTAGGCCCTAGGCCTAGGACTAAATGTAAATAAAAAATCAAACATGTTTGTTTGATGAAAAAAAATATGATATCACAATAGCAATGGATGTTCGAAATGGTGTTATTCTTGATTTACGACAATAAATTGATTAATAAAACATTAAAAAAAAGTGGTGGGAAGTTTCGAACTTGAGCAAAAATTCATGAATGGATAAGAAGTCCATGGCCTTAACCACTTCGCCACGCCACGGGGACGTCCCGTTATTCCGCTGTGTGAAAGTGGAGTATTTATTAATATGAATATATGCTGTGGTCCGGAAAGAATAAAAGAATTGTGAAAAACTTGATTTTTTGGCGAATGGGGTCCAGAATTTGTATGTAGGGTATCCAGGAAAATGCCTGGGTATATTTGAAAGTGAATCTGAAAAATTAGTGCGACAGTGACAGCCATGTATGGCTGTAGCAGTGACGAAAGATTGTGGATATCAGTATGATTAGCTATGATTTGCCACTAATTTTGGCTATGAAATACCGCGTGAAATAAAGCAAGAATGTTTGTTTATTATCAAACAATCGGATTGACTGTAAGATTGGTGTAACTTTTTGAAATAAAGAGTTGTTAAAATATGACACTTTGGACAGTAAATACGATTTAGCATGGTTTTAGATATATTTTGTACCCAGCGAAAAATATCGCATAGAACAATAGCGTTTTGTTCCGTGTAAATATAGTCTCGCGGCGCATCTGTTTATTCTTCTTTATCAGTCGTTTTTTTTAAAACTTGCTGGTCATGCTACCGCGTGACTCTAATATCCATCCCAGCATGGCATCTACCGTGCCAGTACGGCCGTATTGACACAATGTATTACATGTACATATGTGATGCGATCAAGCAAAATCAGTCGGAACTCGGAAATATTGATTTTGAGATATAGCCAAACAAAGCCAATATTTCCTTTTGTTTCCTACTGTTTTGGAAGCGCTTTAATTGCTCATATCTTTGGAACTGGTTGTTCAATTTCAATGGGGGGTTCTGCAAAATCCAGCTTTGTAAATCCTTTTTGCTATCCTATAAGAAACTGAAAATTTATTATTGCCGAGTTCCGACTGATTTTGCTTGATCGCATCACATATATGTGTATCGGGTGGATAAGCAGTGTCAAAATCAACTTTTATAGCATATCTATTCTCGAGCAATACCATTTTCGGCGAAATGCAATGAACAGCTTGCACAAAAGCCATTTATTTCATTGCTGACAATAAACACTATACTATATACGGTACGGTAGTTGAAAACTGAATGTAGTTGTCAACAAGTGAAACTGATATCATCTCAGCGTGCGTGCTTCTTTAAATGTAGAGGCGCTATCATTGACAGCACTAATAACACCCATTTTTGTGCCTGCATTACCCTTTTGCATTGAGATGGCTGAAGATAGTCATTGTAGCTAGCGGGTTTATTGGACTTCACGTGAAACCGCTACCGTCTAAATTGCTCTTAATAGTATGTTATAAGTTAGCCTATATGTTAAGTAACAGTCTTTGCTAATGCTAAGATATTCGATGAGGATTCCGTGACTTTTCGTCACTTTTTGAACGAACCATTCATTACAGCGCACAGATAGCTTTTTCAAAGCGGTTTCTTTTATATTATTAACAAATATGATTTAAAATGGTTACACTTAGCTAACCAGCTATGATTACGCAGTTCGTTATTAGGAGGCCCATAAGAATGGTTTGAAAATACAAAAAATATGCAAATGAAGTCATGTATATTCATAAATGTGCAAATAACATGACACAACCCATGAAACGCAAGAGGTGACTGATAATACTATTTTACCCTACCAAGATATTAGACGTTCATTGGTAATTGCGTGTAAGCTTTTAACCCATTAGTATTCCTAAATATGCAAATAACATGACACAAAAGTACATTACATTACGTCACCACAGAGTATCTCCATACCAAGTTTGAAGTTGATAGGTTATTGCGTTTAAGCTGTATCAGAAAAATATGCAAAATGCTCATTAATATTCATATGCAGCATGACACGAAAACATACAGCACATGTGGTTACCACGCCCTATCGCCCTACCAAGTTTAAAGTTAATCGACTATTGCGTATAAGCTGCAGAGTGGATTAAGGAAAATTAATGGAAAAAATATTCAAATAAGCTCACTAATATTCAATGTGCGAATAACACTATACAGTTTGGGTATAGGATAGGACAATGCCTGCGTGCAAGGGATGCTGTGAATTATGTGTAAGGGTGAAGGGTGTGTGGGATGCATGTATGAGGTGTTATCAGGGCGGGAGGAGGGGTTTATAATGGTTTTGGTTGACCTCTTTCATGTTTATTTACAAAACTCGACAGAATATCGCTTCACGACTTTGATGTGTAAACATGATAAAATTGGGCAGTCGAGAAACAAGAATGGGTAAAGTAGGTAATGGGGATACGCATCCTGCACAAGAACAAATAAACACAACGGGGAACGATTGCTTACTACAAGAGGAAACTGAATATATTTGATAAGAAAGAATGCCAGTTTAACAACCCAAAGTGTTACAATTTAACATGACAACAAATAAACACAAATCCCGACCGGCACACAACCCAACTTGAAAAAAAAAGCAAGAGAATGTGTCGGTATAGGAATCGAACCCATGACTTTCCGATCTCTAGTCGGACGCCTTCCAACCAGCTCCCACTGATAAACTATGGTTAAAACTGGGTCTAATGTTAGCAGAATGGAATTTTGTTTTGATCTGCTAATCATAAATATAGGCTGGTTTGCCGTGTGAATTGTTATTCCGAAGATCCTCACCCTTGGTTATGCCCCCGAGGGAGGTGTATGCATGTGAGCATTATAAAAGCATACGAGTCGAGTTTAGTGTTTCAGTTATCAAGCACGCTTCTTCGTGTTTCTAGGGTTTTGTCAATCTTTCATTCAACATGTTCAATTTTGACATTTAGTTATTTGATAAAAGCTATAATGACATCTAGATCGAGGTCAACACATTCTAAGAGCAGTAAAAGCCTTTTAAAATACGCTTTATCTCGTCATGCCTATTTTTCTCAGCATACTTAAAATCATCTTTACCAAAAACCAATAAACCATAAAGAACCACATAATGAGTAAAGGCTGATATACGTGACTTGTGAATATACTTGAAATATCGCAATTACCTCTCATGTAACATTCAGGGGATTGCAAACGTTCATGCGAGTTACGATTGATAACATCTGTCAAATTACCGTCTCATGCATTAATGTGTAATGCATTTAAAGCCACACGGTAACTGTAAAAGACAAAAAACATGAATGACAGAAAGACGGATATATCATATAGAGAGTTGAAGGAAGTTGTAGGAGTTAATGTTTGTTGTTTGTTTCTGTTTGTGTTTGTTGTTTAAACCGGGCTTTTAAGGGTGTGCGTTCCCATCCCTTACCAGAAATGCAGGCCTGTACTTAGCCTGCGCCTAGCCTGCATGGACTGCAAAAATGCAGGGTAAATTTTTAACCTGCCTTAAGCCTGCAATAGAGCCGAAATATGTAAATTAGGCACGCTAAGTTAGGCTGCAAAATTTGCATATACAGGTTAAAATTAGACTGCATATATTTAGCCTGCATATTTTATCCTGCAAAATTAGCCTGCAATTTTTAGCCTGTATACTTTTAGCCTGCTGCTAAATTAGCCTGCAAATCAATATTAACCTGCGCTAGGCCTGCAATATAGCCGGAATATTTAAATTAGGTTTTAGCCTGTCTAATTAGCATAAATTTAACAGGCTAATTTGGGATCTAAATTAACCTGTTTTTACTGCACATAGCAGTCTAAAAAGCAGGTTAATTAACAGTATTTGCTCACTGCATGGTGATCCACCATAATGTGAGAGCTATAGTACACAAAATATAGACCAACATTTGGCTGGAAAATTTGTCCCTTGCTTCATATAGTGGCGTAAGGAGGACACTGCAAGTAACAACTTTCAAATGTACACCAATGATTTAATTTAATTATTAAGTAAGTTTCGCTGTTAAGCCGTGCGCATCTTTCAAGTAATTTTTTACTAAAATTCACTATTTTAGCCGCCATTTTGAATTTTGGACCATAGGGCAACTATTTTGGATTTTGTATTAGCTGAATAAACATATAACTGGACCCCAAAATCACCACCATCGGCCTGAGAATGCCCTTCAAATGATATAGACTAATATTCGACATTTTGACTGTCATTTTGAATTTTTGGGGATAGGGCAGCCATTTTGGATTGTTATAAACTATATAAATGACTGTTTCATGTTCGCAAACATATACCTACACCCAAATTGCGACCATCTGCCCGAGAGCGCCGTTCAAATAAGTTCGAATAATTTTCGGCATTTTGGCGGCCATTTTGTGTTTTTTTTTGTATAAGGCAGCTGGCAGACATTTTGGATTTTAATAAGCTATGTAAATGACTTTTTCATCTCCACAGACATAATCATAGACACTCAAATCACCACAATCGGCCTGAAAAATTTGGAATTTTGGAACATAAGGAAGCCATTTTGAATTTCGTAAACTGTCTAAATGACTTTCTCATGTCCATAAACATATATTTAGACACCAAAATCACCACCATTGGCCTTGGAATACATTTTTAGTAATTGTGACCCCCATTGTAGGGGCACCCCCCCCCCAGAAAAAGCACTTTGGACACATTTTTAAATAAAGGGGACTACGGTAGCGTGTTCTACGCAAAATTTCAGTCTACAAACCGTATCAAACTTGTGAACACTATGTATTTCCCATCCGCGCGCGAATGAGAGGCTAGCCTAGAGTAGAACATAACAAAAAATTTTAAAAATGTCACTATATGTGTATGTGATACGACCGACAATATATAGTATGCCCCCAATAGCTTCCTCACCATACACTAAACTATTACCCTAATTCAAGTTAAACTGCCAACATTAAAACCTTAAAAAGTATACTCATGCATTTACCTCACTGTGATCATATTTATATTTTTAAGCTTACCTATATCTTATACATGTGTATATCCATGTAGCGTTAACATTTTGTAACCAGGCCTTGCACAGGATTAAAATTAGCTACATGGATTACATACATTGTTAGTTGTTAAGTAACAGTCCAACAGTGAAAACACAAGGCATAAATAAAGCTGAAAACATCAAAAACGAGGAGCCCACATCAGCTCTGCATTTTACAGAATTCAAAATGGCAGTTGGAAATATTTCCCATCATGCATCTAAAGCAGTCTAAAATTTAACCTGTAAAATTATTAACCTGCTAATCATTATAACAGCTGGTCACAACAATTTAACCTGCAAAAACATTAACCTGCTTTTTTGCTAAAACCAGGTTATGATTTAACCTGCACAAAATTAACCTGCATGTTTGTAGATAACAGTCTAAAAGTTAACCTGCAAAAACATGTTGGTCAGTTTTTGTTACAAAGCAGGCTAAAATTTAACCTGTCTAATTATTTATTAACCTGCGCAGGTTAAAATAAACCTGCTTTTCAAACACAGGCTAGATGCAGGTTAATTACATGCTAAATTAGCCTGCTTTTGGTAAGGGATTACTATTGATGGTAAGTTGGATTGTCGTTGCACTTGGTGGATTTGATCTTTATGGCGAAAATATTCAAGGTTATGTCAACGTTATCCGAGGCCAACTGAGTAATGATTGCCAGATTGTCGTGAAACTCGTGAAATCACCAATGAAAAAAAAAAAAACTCAAGGTTATCACTGCGTAACCTTAACTCATTGATTTTTGTACTCGGGTATAAATAATTAAATACCTGAGTAAAGAAACTATTTATCTCCCATATCTCACATAATTTTAGAATTGTAATCCCTAAAGTACATGCTTCATTATATAACAAAAGACACACACATTTCTCCCAGTAACCAGTAGAAACGCCGGTGTCTGACTGCATGCCTTCTTACGTTGTGAACATGAATATCGTCTCCTTAGCTCAAGGTATATTGGTATGCCACTCGCCATGATCAACAATGCTATGAGTTATTACATGTAGATAGCAAACAAGGACCGATTGCAAAGGTTTTATTTTCCTTTTTGGTAAAATATTTAATCAAACGGATACGTTTGCGTCACGAATAAAACATTTAATAATGTACGACAAATGTGCCTTCGGCCTGGGTACGGCAAAAAGTCAGGCACTTTTGAAACCGTTTTCGAACAACTGGATTATAATTTAAAAGATTTCAATTGTACGTCCATTGGGGTGGAATACAAGGTTATTTACAATTAGCCTGTTTGGTTTCTTTCAATACATATGTAACCATTTTAATATATTGTTATTATCTGGCGAATTGGCACTAAGTGGAGAAGATTTTTACACACACTCTCTTTATCCACCTTTGCCCTCTTCCACCTCTCTCGTTCTCTCTCCCTCTCTCTCTGAGCTCGTCCCAAATAATTAGTTTGATATAGACCCAACTTTGTGACACTATCCATTTTGTATATACTTGAAAGAGGTTGAGGTGAATTAAAGCGCCGTGTATAAGAGGCACGATACAATCGATGATTCTAAGAATACATATATGCACTGAATATAGTAAAGTACCAGGCACGATACAATCGATGATACTTACAATATAACTAAATATAGTGAAACACCCACGCATCTTAACTTTGTTCGTTTGTTTCTTATAATGTTGAATCAGGAAACTTTCCTGGTTGAATAACTTGATTTTTTTTGTTTTAAACAAATGGAAACGTATTTTAATGTGGAAAATAACCCGGTAATGTACCAATGTCTCCCAAAGCACAGTTTTGTTTGCATTCATTTATCACAATATAGTTATTTACGGGCAAGTAACAACCGTCTACTCAATATTACACATTACAAATACACATTCAATAGGGCCAAAACAGACAGATTGAAGATCAAGTTAAGAAACGTATTTATTTCTAGGTTTCTCTATTGATTGATATCGTTTATCAAACTATTTTTATTTACTATTAGCATTGTTGGCGCTACTTTCTGATAACCTTATATCGTATTTTTAAATTGAAAAATTGGCTAGACAAAAAACATGAAACCATTAATCTTACTCGCCCACTCACCATCTTTTTTCCACTTACCCTCACATTTCGGATATAGTTATCACAATGTTCTCGCATCTTCTAATGTCATTAATGGTGTGATAGCGTAATGTCTTTTGAATGCAGTAATATTATATCTCCTCTGATCGTATCTCTTTCAAGTACTGGTACTTGAAACTGAATACAGAGTGTTATGTGTTATTCAACTCTGTTGTTAACCATCGTACAGATGCTAAATTTTGAGAGAATTCTGTACAATGTATGATACAAAAGGAAACACTTATGGCTTTTATAGGAGTCGAGATTTTATCTCTTAGAAAATAACGGTTCTAAACAGAACCTAAAATGTTTCTTCAGCTGTCCTGTATGTGGAAACTTAAATGGTTCTACAAAGAAGAGAACGAACCATTTCAGACCTGTAAAGGGTTCTGAAAAGGTCAGAAAGAACCATTTTGGACTTGAAAGGTTCTGAAAGACCAGAACGAACATATTTTCGGTTATTTTTAAATAACCAAAAATAGGTTCTTTCTGGTTCTTAAAAAAGCATAAAAGGCTGTTTGGTTTGTCTTTGGTTATTCTGAAGTGAGTTTTCTGTGCTGCTCTGCCCTCTACCTGGTTGCCTCCATGGCGAATTCAGGTTTCAGCCCTGGTCCTCATTGCATCAATTGCGTTGCGAATGCATTCAGTAATAAGTTTGCGAATATCTTGGATTTTGCCACAAAGGAAAAACAAAACAAGTGGTGTGAGGTCTTGTGATCGTGCAGGCCACTCCAGAGCATGAGCCATCCCAACCACTCTGTTTGCTATCCGTGGACAGAGTGAAAAATGGTACTTTTATTCAAAAGGGCATATCTTCAGAAGTTGTGAGCCGATTGATATACTTGTTTTGGTTTATTAAAGCTTACGTTTAAAGGTTTATTTACATACCAAAATATATTTAATCAACTTTTCAGAAATAGGAGAAAAAGAGGGCGCAATGAGGGGCCTCTTTTTTTGGGACACCCTGTATATGGTATTGTTATTGTACACTCTCATATGACTGTCATGTTGCTATGATTTGCAATTTAAAAGCGAAATTTACGTTTTTGGCCACAATGACCTTCGTACAACGTGAGACCTCTAGTGACATTTGGCCCAATTTGGGGTACCAGACAATGATTCTATAGTAGCTTACTTTGGTCAAAATCGACCAAAAAAAATCGACCAAAAATATGTCACGATGGCTCATTTGCTGACAGTCAGAAGACGAAGAATCAAGGTCAGAAAACGGTCCTTTAATTAGACCCCATTCATTCAAAACTTTGTCTCAAGATTCGGCGGTATACAAAAATTCTTTCCCATAATGTCATGCCTGAATTGTTAAAAAAAACCCACTAAATTAAGGTCAGAATGTGCCCAAATACATGATTTATATGTCCCAACAGCTTACAATAAAGAACTCAAGAGAGACTCTTAATTTTACATTTTGTATCTATGAGGTTGTGGAGGATTATGTGCAATATTAGTACAAGAAAACAAACCGGGGTCATATCCTACATACATCATATCTAAAATGAAAATGTAAAAAAAAAAAAAAAAAAATAAATAAAGCGCATCCGCATTAGATTTTGAACACCAGAGTAGCTTTAACACATGAGTTCTCCTGTATCTTCCATCTGTAAATGTATGGCATTCATTATTCCCAGCGGCGTTTTCTCGTCCTCATATGTTAGCTTGGTGCCTAATGAATGGGTGTAGCAATAATATGTTATTGTACTGTAAGGGTATAAACAATCAAAATAGAGCGCCACTTTCTTGCCACCTGAGATCTATACTGGTTTCAAGCAAAACAAAAGCTTCAGTATGTAAACATAGTCGAATGAAGATAATCATGAGATTATTATCAATAAATATGATGAAACGTAAATAAATGAGATTGATATCAGTAATTTTAAAATGATAAGGTTGGTATCACGGTAATTTGATTGATTGCGATTGTAACGGGAATTAGCACATTTGTCTCAGGGTGCGACAAAAGTACGAACCTACCGTACAAAAGAGAAAACATTTAAACATTCCCATATATATACAGCATACCAGTCTGCGTTACTATTAGCCTGCAATTTTAACACATTTGCACATTGCCAAGTATATTTAGGATCATGGGATTTTTGTTAAGTTGGCTACATCCCGGGGAACACTTAACACGCAGTTCCGAAAGACCCCATATAAAATTTGACCAGCACAGAGCTCCGAAAGATCCTTGATTTTGATCATTTCAGCTCTAAAGGGCCCTGAAATTGCTCATTCCTCACATTTTTTCAGGCAACTTCCAACCAGAAGGCCTCTTAAGACATTGATATTGACCATTCGCAGCTCCAGGAAACTCATTTTTACTTGATCACAGCTCCAAATGACCCCTTTTACCGGTAGCCAGCAACAATTTATGGCATCCCCTCCCCCAGGTGCACATATCACTTTGGCTCGCTCACCCTGCTGAGATTAACCTCAACGCTACCCGTGGTTTGTTTGCTATCAGTAGGGAAAGAAGAGAAAAAGGAGAGAAGGTGAAGAAAGATTAAATTACTTAGTACCCCCGGGATTCGAACCTGGGACCCCTCGCATGCCACACAGAAGATCGCCGACCTGTAGTCCAACAGTAACCTACCTAAACAAGACCAGAGGACGCCACCACCTTCAAAGATCGTACAACCGGCTCATCGCGTCAAGTGATTCTAGCCCTAACGAGCCAGGTCACGTGACCCCTCCAACATCCCAGTACCATCAGCTGGCACCGAAGGTCAATGGATGTCGGCCGCAGGCCATCACAGCTAAACAGTAAGTCGTGAGAAATTGGTTAAACTTTCATTCATTCATGGGGCTCGAAGTAAAAAGTGTATGAGGCCCAGGGGTATGAGGTGTTATGCCTGGCAGAAAAGTTGTTCATTTGAGAAAATTCTGACCTTTCGTATTGAAGATATGATGGGGAAACAATGTATATCTTTAATACGAAAAGTCACAATTTTTATATGATGGTCAGCTTTTTTTTTCCTCCCAGCTTAGGTACATATAACATTTACTTCGAGGACTGTTAAAGATGGGTGACCTGATCGACAGCAGGGGCGACGCTAGAGGGGGGTATGGGGTGTGACACGTAATAGATCTATTGTGAATGTTATAGTAGTTATTAATTACAAAGAATTTGGCGGAAAAAAAAGGGGACTTTACTTACTTATTTATTTATTTATTTATTTATTTATTTATTTATTTATTTATTTATTTATTTATTTATTTATTTATTTATTTATTTATTTATTTATTTATTTATTTTATTCATATGTATCCAGGGCAGCTGGTCTAACATGGGACCCTGTGATACATTTTCATAACATTAAAAAGGCAACAATGTTCAACATGCAATTTATATAAAATATACAACTATTAGATACAAAATTTAAATACAGAAATGTATACAATTTTTAAAGCAAACTTAAAACACATAATTAACAAGATCGACAGTGCTCGTATTCAGAATGTAATTTGATGTGTCTGATGTGCTCTAGACTATGCCATAGTCGAATTTTATTAAAAATATGTTATTATTAGTCATGATGAACCCATTTTGTTGAACTCAAAATTATACGGATGTTTATTAAAATTAAAGTATTCAATAGTAAAATGGTCATAAAGAGTTAAAAATATCAGATGATTAGTGACAATAAAAGTAATTGAATGCAACATTATCTTGCATATAATGGCTCACTTTAATACTGAACAATTCTGATTTTGGAATCTACCAGTTTATTGATAGCGAACCCCGAAAATCCGACTATGGACTTTGAATTTTAAGCAGAACTTTACCCCGGGACTTTGCTCTCTAAAACACACTGTCAAGCACACTTGTTTATCAGTCCATTAACCACAAGTACTAAGCATGGTATAGTACAAGACGCGCTAGATGTTTGATGAGAGATTAACTTTCGCGTCATCACAAAAGCGCCGCAAATACCACAGTTGTGTACGGTGTAGTTAATGGTAATGGCGCGGGCCCGGAAGATTTAAACCATAGCGAGATATGGGCGACCAATCACAAGGCAGATCCATTTAAAGATGCATTACATCATGGCCAATTTTAGTTAGGCCAGAAATTGGCCTAACTCTCCATAGAGTCCCGTGTTAAAAATCTTAACCGCAAGGCAAAGTCAGTAGTCCACTTGGGAAGCTAACAAACAGAGGGAGTGCAGTGACTGAAAAGATCAGATACAGATGTGAAAATATATCAGTTGCATACAAATCAATATAAATCAGAGTTTTATGCTTAAATGTAATAGCCAGAGTATGCCAAATGGGCAAGTGGACTACGGAGAAGTCTAGATGTGCTCTCACAATTTTCCGAGCTAGGGGTCAATCCACCCCCTCGGGGTCTCATAGAATGGTCGCCTATAACAAAATACAGGTTTAAAAAAAATCTGGATCCGCGCTTGCAATGGAAAATAAAATCAGTCACTTGTCGGTGTCGGATGATATTCATTTATAATATCCTACAAACTTAAATGTGTTGAAACTCTATAAAATTGTTTGTGGCTTCCTGACATGTTGCAGTCAATGATTTAAACACTTCTTTGTATCTTACAGGGACAAGTGACCTATTTCACGTCCTATATTTACAAGATGTTTTGACAGAGAAAAGTGTTGCAAGAATTGGGTAATTTGAAATACATTAAATCGTAATTACCTTGCCCTGCCGTTAGCTAATACAATCACCACGTAATAGTCCAACTTCTGAAATAAAATATTAAGGACAAATTGCAATAAAAATGAAACTGTATTAGATTTATAATGAATTTTATAACCAACATCCTTGGCATAAGTTCCGCGGTTCTTGAGATAGCTAAAACTTTCTAAAATAACCATTATAAATATTGCCGCTTGAATGTACAGGTTTGTGGACAGGTTAAATCGATTACGAATAGGTTAGCGACACTGACGTGACTTGCCAAGCGATTCCGACACGCACGCCAATACAAGTGTTGGGCCCATTCCGTCTTTTAATGCTGTGCTACAGTTGTAGCAAAAACATAAAATTAATAAATCAAACTCTTAGAAAAAATATAAAACGATCAAATATTTGTTCCATTAAGAACTACATAATACAATGCGTGAATGCATAATGTCAAGTGCTAGTTCAATTCTTACATTTGTGATTTTTTTACATTTCAGGAAACGATTTAGGTTAAGAGCTCTTAAGCTTTTCACATTCTACATTCACAAGATAAAGGTTACTATGGCGATACAAGCTGCAATTAGTTTAGCCAATAGGCATTTCTCATAATAAGGTTATTATGTCACATCCATGCAGAAAACTACATCTTCTTGTGCTTCGAAAAAAATGGGTTTTATAGGCATACATGATAAGCATGATAAGTATATTGAATTATATATTGGGAAAATTTGCTACTTTACAGGCATTTACAAAGATCTTTTGTATTTTAAAAACTTGATATCCATGATTAATGCTATATCTCACCTAGAATGTTAATAAAAATAACAAATCAATAGGGCTTCAGCGAAATTTGCTTCAATGATGACTGACTCACCTTATAAACATATAAAAAAAGTAACTAACCCCCTTTAAATAATGGCCATTATTCAAAAGGGGGCTATTGTATTTCAAATCTGTAAAATGCGTTGGAAGCAGAATTTATTTCTGCGCATTTTGACACCCCATTTGATACGATAGCCCATGTAGTGAGGTCCAGATTTGAAAGTTGCACTTACATACAATACAAAAACACTCAGATGTCATTACACAGATTTCCTTCCATTATACTGAATAAACAATCAATACAATTTACTGTAACTTTCAAATCTTGGGTTACATTGATTTAAATGTACGCTGTGACGTCAATATTTATTCAATTGCTACAAATGAGGTGTCAAAATGTGCAGAAATAAAATTTTCTTCCACCTCATTATTTTTTACAGATTTGTAATACAATCGCCCGTATTTGAATTATGATCATTATTAAAGGGGGGGGGGTAGTTACTTTTTTGAGATGTTTTCATTTCAACTATTTCGTGAGAGATGGGTACCTCCTTTCAAGTAATCATGCATGATTTTGTTTGTAATGACATTTCTAGTGAAATCCCTTTGAGCATCAAAATAAATTTAGTCAAATCTGACTTAATGGCTCAAGTCAACGTGACCATTTTTTGCATCAAGTTATTGGAAAATCCCTGTGGTTACAAATGTAGAAGGTGAATGGATCTGGAAACAAAAATTCTTAACGACAAGAAATACGGACGATGTCAAAGTGCTTGGCTCCTAGATGGCTTCAAAGGGGTATATAGGAAGCGTATCACATTGCCGCCTTCACCCAGACCTGAATCAAGACAAAGAGAGACATGTTCTATCTGGCGTCTACATGCCGATCATCAAGTCATGTAGTCACATTCGCAACCATGCAGTACTACATAATTTCATGATGTAGACTCTATTCGCATTCCGATTATCGAGTGATGTAAATCAAATTTTATGCTTAGTACAGCACAGTTTGAAACAACAATCACAAAACAATTTGCAGAGCTGTAGTAGCTTGCGACCTGCATCTACAGGTCTTCTTTAGCCACTGAAGAGATTACTCCACTTGACTTGGCACTTGACTACCAGATATTGTTGTAAACAACTGGAAGATCATGGCGCCCCATATTTGGATCGCTTCTCTGACCCCTCTCCTGAACCAATTTTCTTCACGGTCCAAAATTCGCACACCATCCCAGTCGATACAATGGTGCTCCTTGGTGATATGCTCACCAACTGGGGAATTGGGGCGTTCATGTTCGCTAATACGGTCTGGCACTTTCCCTCCATATGAGGCCAAATATGCCCCCCCCCCTCCCCCCTCCCCCCCCCCCTTGTCCAGCTTGTCAGTCTTGTACTTGGGAGCTACCAGAAGGGAACGTATAGTATTGTGGGCTTGACATGGGACAATGCCATGCAATTGTGTGCTATAATACCTACAAGCAATAACATTAACATTTTAGTGAATTTGCAAACCATATTCTAAACATCACAATTTGATATAACTTCCTATGACCGTGTAGTTCGTCTTCATTTCTGACGAAGTCTCGTGTTAGCAAGGATCTAGTATGCCGCACTGGTAGTCAAATAAACAAAAAACCACCTGTAGTTTGATCAGCTTTTAATAAGCGGGCCTTGTTACATCGCGGATTAATATCTATATATTTTATTTTGAGAACTTGAAAAGTGTCTTGTGACATCTCGTCCGAAGCGTCACGAACTGTTATGTTAATTCAAGTCTAATATTTCCCACGCAAAATAGACTAGACATGTCACCCCTATGATGGGTCTACTTTTCGGAGTAGTGATAAACTAACAGAATGGTAACACTGGTGCAAACTTAAGACAACTGATGCTACGGAAGTAACTAAGGGCCATATAGTTCGCTTTTTAAATCAAGAAGTCAGGATCTTGTGAGCACAAATCCCGACTTCTTGTGTTCCTGACTTTGCCAGTTTGAAATAAAGAGATAGTAAAGATATAAAAATAAAGAAATAGTAAGACAACTCAGGATCTCAAGAACTCATGAAATCTGTTCAATTTTCACGGCGTCAGTATTTTAATTGTAAGCCCATCCACTAGTGTTATCTTGTGATCACGACTTCCTGACATAAAGTCAGGAACTCGTGAAATCATGCCGCGCTTGAGTTCCTGACTTCCTGACTTAAAGTCAGGAACACAGATCCTGACTTCTTGCGTTACAAAACGAACCACATGGCCCTTAGTTACTTCCGTATGATGCAGATGATCATCTTGCATCCCTATTCATTTCATATACCATTAATTATTAAAGGCAATCAACATCAGACTATGTCTTGGTTTTCCAGATACAGCTGCAGTCTAGTAAATAAGGTGTGCAGTATACGTGATATCCATTTTATTTGATGTCATTGTGGTCTTAAGGGGTGGGGTATGAACCTTTGGACAGTATTTATTGTGGGACATTAGAGCACATCAGACATATCGAATTGCATTCTGAATAAGAAGAATGTCCTTCTGATATCAAATAATTTTGATTTTTTGAAATTCGCAATGTAATACACATTTTATGGCAAATGATTAAAAATTGATATTTTTGATATTTAACAGTACTCGAAGTAAACTTTATAAATATGATGATATGTACTTAAAGTGTATGTAGGTGGGATAAAAAGCCGGTGATCAATTGACAATTTTGACATTTCTTATTGAAGATACGGATTTTTCCCCAAAACACCAAAAATAATTAGGTGTTTGTGGGAAAAAATCCATATCTTCAATATGAAAGGTCAAATGTTCAATTGATCGTCGGCTTTTCCTCCCAGCTACATACACTTTAAGAATATATCATTAGATTTTTTAAAAAATTACTTTGAGGACTTTTATATATCAGAAATGTGAAAAATATCAAATTTTAATAATTTGTCATAAAATTTGTATTATATCGTAAATTTCAAAAAATGTAAATTAATTGATATCAGCAAGACATTCTTCGTATTCAGAATGCAATTCGATATGTCTGATGTGCTCTCATGTCCCACAAAAATACTGTCGAAACGCTCAAAACGCTCATTCCAGATCCCTTAAAGGTACTTATCTGCATTTTGTTCTCTGTTTATGGTATGGGGTTGAAAGTGTTGCTGATACCAAATTACAAATAAATTAAGGTCACTAGTTTGATATGCATTATTTTAATTTTATGCCAAGTGGTGTAGTAACTTTATATAATTTAATTGAATGTATGTAATAGCCTATAATGTAATGTGAATGTAAATAGAAAGCTAAATTCAACTTTTGATTCAATACACTCACCGGAACGCTTTCACCTGGTCAACCAGCGTCTTCAGCGGTTGTTATTGCTCTGAAGAATTTTGTTGCTAGTGATATTGTTGAGACATCTCCGATGACGTTACAGGTGTATACCTAGCAAACACAAAAACGTTCTAAAAACGTTTTAAATAAGTTATATTTTGGCTTTTGGTTTAGGTAAAACATTTTAATAACATTAAAATGGTTATATAAAGGTCAGGATAACGTTTTAAAACGTTTTGTATGAAAACACACTACAACAATATTTTCAAATGTTTTCAAAAATGTTATTGTAAACTATTTTTGCAAACATTTTTGCCAAATATTTTCTCAATACTTAAATAACATTATGTTAGAATATTTGAACCCAGCAAACACAGAAAAGTTTTCAAAACATTTAATAACATTTAAATGTCGGGTTATGAAAACGTTTTTAAAACGTTATTGCAAATATTTTGGGCAAACATTTTTCGCAAAATATTTTATCAACCCCAAAATAACATTGTGTGTAGAATGTTTTGTACCAAGTTTTCAAGAATGTTTTTGGAATGTTATCAAAACGTTTTTATACCCTTTATATAACCCGACATTTAAACGTTTTCTGTAAAACATTTTTGTTTCCTGAGCAGTAGATTATCAAAAAATAATTTCTAAGGTTATGAAACCGTTTTATACTCTTAATATACCCTTTATATAACCCGACATTTAAACGTTTTCTGACAACCTTTTATAACCTTTTGCGAATGATGTCGAAAATGTTTTGTGTTTGCTGGGTATGACGTCAAACAAGAAGATGTTGTGCCCCGCTGTGCAAGTTATTTCGGCTTTAAAATCATATCATCTACGAGTTGTGCATTCGTTTTGGTCGAATAAATTAAATTGACCATTTTTGAATCCCCATTCAAATTATTACGTAAATGCTTTGCATAACGTATATAGATGTAGATATTACGAACAATCATGATAATTTCTACACCACTGATTTTTTATTCTGCCGTTGGGCGATTGGATGACAAAATAACCCATTTCATTAACAAAGCCTTCATTGCTCGTCCATTGCTAGCTTAATATTCAGTATAGTAAACGCGTTTTGAATATTCATGAGCTCATGAATATTAATGAGTTGGGCGTAGTAAATTAACATATTCATGAGAAGGGGTGTAAAGGTATGCTCCTCCACTAACGTTTAATAGATATGCGAACAAACTGTTTGAGTTCCGTCAACGTTTAATCGATGCTCGAGGAAGAAGTTAAACTACACCAACTTTTATTCGTTGCTAACATCGACGTCTCTCTGCGAATGAACTCATATAAACTAAATATGAATATTAATGAGGCGGGTGTGGCTAACTAACATAACATATTAATGAGGAAATTTGACATAATATTCGTAGTTGGCAATGTTAATCGATAATTCGATGCTTAATCGGTAATTTAAAAACATGGTTCAGCGTTGCGAGTATAATAGTGAAATATTTTTTCGTGTTTGGGTTTTGTTTTGGTTTTTGGTTTTTAAATATTGTGTGGGTGTGGGGTATGTGCGTGTGGAATCAGTAGGAAGGACTTAATCAATTACAGGAAGCAAAAGGAAGCGAACAACGGAAAATGCGGCTTTTGATGACTCGATGTGATCATTTATCAATTTTGGAAACAGAACATATAATTTTCACTTCTAGACCAGGAATTACCAACAGTTATCAAAGTTATATACACATATGTTTCGCTATTTCTAACATAAATTGTCCTTT
Source organism: Amphiura filiformis (assembly GCF_039555335.1). Taxonomy (NCBI): domain Eukaryota; kingdom Metazoa; phylum Echinodermata; class Ophiuroidea; order Amphilepidida; family Amphiuridae; genus Amphiura; species Amphiura filiformis. The sequence continues at coordinate 14,400,689 of NC_092642.1, read as the reverse complement.
CATTATCAAATGTTTCATCTTTTTCTACTTTTTTGCGGTAATTTTTATTCTATGAATTGCATATTTGTGTGAAAATTGAGGGCGCTATTTATATATATTTTAAGTTTACATTAGCCCAATAATATGAGTTATTCCTTTTATTTCCTTTTCAGAAAATGTCCTTGCTATTTGTTACTCATTTTGTCTGATATTTTAATGTCATTATACAACTGCATATCCATTTTATGCAAACAAGATTTAAGATGAATATCCTCATCAGTGTTCAACTTTGTTTAAAATGAATACAGTTCTACATACTATCAAACAACCGATGCGCTACCAGTTGCGCCACAGGACAAAGCTTGGAAGCAAGAGAAAGAGGAGCGTGACGTACGGGTGTTCAAGTTTGCAAATATTATGGTAAATAAAACTGACACATAAGATAAATGGTTTGAGTTCTATAAAGAAGATCCCAAGGCTTGGTATAAGGGTGGGTAAAACGTCCAAAACTTCCGTTTTTACATATTATTAGCCTGAACTCAAGAGTCGCGGAAATTTTAATGACAGTATTGGCTTATTAATGACTCATTTCCTATATAAGATCAATGTATTAAAATCTAAATATAGAGAAGTAAATTGTAGTAAGTGGTTAAAACTTGAAAAATGGCTCCTGTCATCCCACTCACTCAACTTAATCTATACCGATCTGAATATAAATCATCTATAGTGATTTGCTTTAATATACGCAGACGCTTTTAAACTGTCTTCCATCTGTTATTATATTTCCGGTTGATTTGATCCATAAAGACGGTTTATGAAATAATAATTTTTACCGTGTATGACGTGTGTGTTTGATAACTAGCAACGACATGTTATCAACTAATTTTCGCTGTTTATCAGTCGTGGACGCAATGGTCCAAATTGGCTACAATCCATTAGTGTTGCCCTAAAACTACGCTTCTACTTTGTATACTGGTCATTGTGATTTCACATCACCAAATAATGTTTTAAAGCATTGAAGAAATTATACCGTCTACATTTCAAAAACCTAAAATATTGGGGAAATTTTATAAACATTTTGTGCCAGGTATAAAATGCAGGCTGTGATCTATGCATCTGCCAAGATAGAGAAAGATTGTGGTTTTGATTTTTAAATTATTTCTCATGAACCTGTTTCTTTGAAAACAGTGGCTTTTTTTCGATGGGAATAAGCAAGCTATGATGCAATTTTATCAGTTACGCTGTCGAACAATGATTAAAAGAGGAAATAGGAAAAGCGATCCCGCCCGGTAATTGAACCCAGGACCTCTGGTTTACGAGACCAGCGCCTTAACCACTTGGCCACGTGTGCTTCATGATTAGGCAGAATGGGAATTTAACCTTTAAGTGGTCACTTAACCCTACCTCCTTCGTGCAAGTCACCGTTTTTCATGTTATGTTCCTCTACATTGAGGACGGCTCTATTTAGGGACGCAGCACTCGGGGGTAGGAAGTTGGGGTGGGGGAAGAATTTTTTTCGGCGAAGTTTGTTTTTTTGCCGCCGAACGGCAAGTTTTTTTTATTTTTTATTTCATGCATTTATACAAAGTTAGGTGGGGGAAGGTTTTTTTATATTTTTTTTAGTGTTGGTGGGGAAAGTTTTTTTTTTTGCTCATGTAGTGGGGGAAGTTTTTTTTTTTTTTCTTCCTACTCCCCCCCCTGAGTATCAAATGGTGCGTCCCTTACGCTTGTCAAGTCCGAACCACATTTGGATGATTTGCACGAAGGAGGTAGGGTTAAGTGACCACTTAATCAGTAGCGTAGCCAGCGGGGGGGGGGGGGCCCCCCTGACAAAAAAATGAAAGAAAAAGTGCCCCTCTGACAAAAAATGAAAGAGAAAATCAGGAGGGCAAAGGAAAAGAAAAGGGCAAGGAGCCCCTTTTCTAGCAAAATTCAGGGCCAAAATGGTGTAAAATACCAAATTTTTTCCGCGCACATTGTAACAATAAAGCCCTTTTTAGCCGGATAATGGGCGAAAATAGTGTAAAATACCATTTTTTCACGCAACGCGCGCACATCATCCCAATAAGGCCCTTTTCGGGAAGCTCGAAGACATACAGTCTCTATGTATTGTATGATGCAACTGCAATTTTTTTCGTCTGTGCCCCCAAAATTTTATTTTGCCCCCCCCCTCTGACCAAGAAAGCTGGCTACGCCCCTGCACTTAATAGGTTGAATTCCCAGTCTGCCTAAAAAATTACTCAAACATTAACGTTCCAATTTTGTCCAGGTCAACCATACAGTCTGTCCACCTAGAAGTACAAAGTAAATAGACTTCGGAAACTGGGTTATGAGAATAATATTTCAGTGCAATGCTTCTTTGGCGCGCAAACTGTTGCGCGATTTGTACTTGCCCAGCGCACCACGCTCTTTTCGCGTCGCGTCGCGTTCACGTGTGACGCATAGCATCGACCCCCGATGCCACAGATTTGGTTTGTACTTCTATGTGGACAGACTATACATTGACACGTCTAAAATAGGTGACATTATTATTATGTGTTTTTATAAAGGTAGATCGAAGTTTATGTACCCAAAACAAAATTGGGTGTACTCTTTGAAATGTTAAAATGGAAGCTAATCCAAATGTGGCAACTTTCAACATTTCTAAAGCAGGCAAAAACGGGAAATTTGGATTTTTGGCTATTTATTTCTTCATTGTCACTCAGTGTGAGGGTGCTCAAGTGCCTTTCATCAAAAAAGGTTCGAGCCAAATCAATTTTCACGCCGATGGAGGGTAAATACCTTGGCGCACCAGCAATTAAGTAGCATACCGTATACTTGTCCAGGATAGTTTTATTGAAGGATGGGCTTTTTGATTTAACTTTTTGCGTCAGATTGTGCATAATAGATAAGGTTTCTAATCAAAGAACCTGACCTGGTCGTACATAAGAATTTTTATTCACAATGTCACGGAATACAACAATTGTTGATGCTACTTTCGTGTGTTATTAATAAAAGTTGTAGTTTTCACTAAGATATTAATAAATGCATGAATAAAGCAGCACAATACCTCACTGTGAAGACTAGAATTACATTTAAACTGGCAGCCTCTTATTCTTGGAAAGATATTGAGGATCATTTTGTCCGACAATCAAGTACCAAATATTTTTGTAATATCTAATTATCCAGCATTACATGTTTAAAAAAGGGCTTTTCCTGTCATCTCATCTATTTATGAGATGACTTTGGTACAAATTTCACCACTCTGGGGACTGCAGCTATGTTGATAACAGATTTGAGTGGTGGTGATATAAAACTTTCGACCAATAAGGGTACATGAATTGAGCACTACAGCTAAACAGTGCATCAGACAGAGTTGTAAGCAGTGAGGCTAAACTATGACCCCGTTTACACAGAGAGAAGTCGACTTCAATTGCGACATCAAATTCAGATTGCGACTACGGACTAGCATAAATTATTTCTTGACGGGGTGTTTACACAATAGTCGAGTTCAAAACAAATTGTGAACTCGACGTTTATGCCATCATTTGCTCATGCTTCAAATTACCAATATGAAGTCGACTTCATATTACGTGTTCGTTTACACTGAAGTCGAGAAGTCGACTTTCAATTCGACAAATGTTGCTCCGGGTTATCATTTGAAGTCGACTTCTGAAATCGAGTTCAAAATGCGGCGACCTTGTTTGCACACAAATGAAGTCGAGTTCAAAGTCGACTAAAGTCGACATCAGGCTTTGTGTAAACTGGGTCTATGTTCAGGATGAAACCTAATAACAACTTTTCTGTCTGCCCATCTTTCTGACCATGCTGACTGTCTGTGTGTCCATCCGGGTGTCAATTGGTGGGAGGAAAGATATCCAGCTGTATACCTGATTAGATTTTTCAGCCCAAAATATGATATCATTTAGTAGTTGGTATTTTGTGCATCGTTCTCTAATTCTCGTATAATATGGCCAACCTCATTAAATTGATTATAATGGCCTTAAATTCCCTCATTCTTCAGACCCTGCCCTCTATCTGGGGCAAATTTATGGTTTAAGCTTGATCGCTATTGTTTTGGGAGCGATAATGTTTCTCTGTAACCCTGCAGAGCAACCTTGAACAATATTGTTTTTGATCATTTTTGTTTATCAGTCGTGGACGCAATGGTCCAAATTAGCTACACTCATTAGAGTTGCCCCAAAACTACGCTTTAACGCTGTACACTGGTAATTGTGATTTCACATCACCAAATAATGTTTTTAAGGTCTTGAAGAAATTGTACAGTCTACATTTTAAAAACCTAAAATATTGGGCAAATTTTTTTAACATTTTGTGCCAGGTATAAAATGCAGGCTCTGATCTATGCATCTGCCAAGATTGAGAAAGATTGTGGGTTTTGATTTTCAGCTGTACACCTGATTAGAGTTTTCAACCCAAAATATGATATTATCAAGTTGGTAATTTGTACATCGCTCGGTAATAGTAGGGGTGGGATTGGGGATGGCTGAGGTATATGGTGAGATGGGATAGTGGTGAGGTAGGGTAATGTTAGTGGTGCAGTGGTAGAAAATGTGTTTTTCTTGTTGTTTTGTTCTCAAATTTGTTTTCATATTTATTTACAAACCGAAAGCCTCAGGGTCTAGATTTGTTGTTTTGAGAACCGCTCTTATTTTACTTATTACTCAAAGTAATCGCGATAGCATTCAAGACTTGTCGTTCGCCTTGTTTTTATGAGCCCTGCTGTAAGGTCAAGTGAAAAAATACATTAGTTTCTCGTCCCCGCCTACTTTCTTTTTTCAAGCCTGCCTTATTTTTGTTTCATCTTTTAAAAAGTGGCTCACCCGCTTTTAATAAACATGCCACGAAATAATCTGCATTGAGTAAGTTTTCAGCATAGTCCGGGAGCATAGTGCATAGATAGTGATATGATTTTTTGCATAAGACCTGCTGCAATTTAACTGTAGCAGTATAAGAATAATATCTTACAGCAAAAGTAAGTAGATTAAAAAGTCAAGGTGACCACAATGTGCGCGAGGATGTTTTTCCTTAATTTGAAATATCCGTCACGGCAAATGATGGAGAATGGAGTTGTATGCCCGATGTGCGCAATAATTTTCTAGAAATCAATTCAACTTTTGAATCTGTACCTTCCATTGCTTTTCATAACCCGCTGATTTCTGCATCATTTGCCATCACATAAAAGAAACATCCTTGCGCACATTAAGGTCAAGTTAATTTATAAAATCTACCCTCACCCGGCTCACTTTTGCTGTAAGGTACAATTCAGAAACTGCTACCTTATTTGTTGTGCTGATTGTGTATGCAGCATACTCTATTTTAATATAATAAAATCTGTAACTTTTTTGTGCTGACAGTATAATACTAAATGTGACATGTCACATATTCACTGCGAGCATGTTTTACCCCTGTCATCAATGAATAGCACATAGCTGAGTCTTTTCAATTCAGTGATCATTGTACATCTCTATCTCTATGATTGAGTCGGCAAAATGTCCTATTCCCTATTCCAGAAAAATACAGAACTAATTTTTCTGGATTGAAAAAATGTTATCCTATGTTTTGCCAAATGAAACATAGCTAAATTCTAATCCTCTATTTAATCCTAACTGGCAATAAAGGTCAAATTTTAATATGTGGCCAATTTTTGGAAATAAGGGCCAAAACATGCGTTTATTTGTGCTGTATTTTTCTGGAATGGGGAGAAGCGAACCCATATCCATCCACGCTAAGGTGATAAACTAGAGTGCTGCATGTGTATCGACTTGATGGACATAATTGCAATGGGCTATTGCATTTGAAATATATTTGAGAGCAAACACCGCTATGTCATGCTCGCCTTAAGGCTACCTGAATTTTTGCAGAAGTTTAAAAAAAACCCGGGCAGCTTATTGCAACCCCCGTGCCAGAAAAGGCTTTAGAGTCTTACTATTTATCATGTTTATAGGTTAATAAATGCGTATCACTTGTTGTGAGTGAAATTGTACAAAATAATGCGCGCGTACTGAGATATTGATGCGTCTAAATGCATGAGCCCCGAAGGGGGAGTGCATTGGACGCATCAACATCTCAGTACAAGTACTTATTATACAGGTTGACCTCCAATGACTTTGGACTTCAATATACAGCATTGAACATTGACATTACATTAGGCTTCTTACTGTTGAAGGTACTCAGTATGACCATAATTTGGTTCCAATGGTAATCTATTCTGTTCATATTAGGTATTAGCCAAATAAATTTAAAATTTAAATTAAATAACATTACCGTACATTTGCAATGACCCCGAGGTCACACGGGGAATGTCTAAATATTATGGCGCGAGCTATAAACAGCACGTTCAACAGTGTGATCATGGCGGCGAATAGCTTCTATTTTGATGACTCTTGGGGTGAGAAAGAGACGCCAATGTACCATACATTTGCTCCCACTATAAACACGCTGAATATTGTTACCTTCTTAGTAGAATACCTCACTGAATAGTTTTTGTTCAAAAAAGTATATAAATGCAGTCTTCATAAGGTAACGAAACTTACATAGCTTGACACAACCCCATCGTGCATTTGGGCAATAATAATTTATTATTAAGTTATATGAAGGTCGAATTTTCCCTTCGAATCAATTTGGCTACAAAACCAACTTAAAACATTTAAAATCTATTGGTTAGGAAACTTTAACAAGATATTTAGATATTTTACACTTGAAATTGATCGATTGATTGATTGATGATTTGGCTGGCAAATTTCGATTAACAAGTTGGCTCCGCAATTATAATAAATACTGTATTTGATTGATTGTTTGCTTCATTGATTGCTTGATTGATTAATTGATTGATTGATTGATTGATTGATTGATTGATTGATTGATTGATTGATTGATTGATTGGTTGATTAATTGATTCCTTTTTGAATTACCAATGATCCATCAAAACTTTTTTATTAGAATATCTAACATGCCTGAATAATTTTCATTTTCATAGTAAAATGCAGTCTCTATAAGGAATTTTCGCTTCAAAATCACTATTTATGCGAGTAAAATATTAACAAAGCATCTAATGGTGAGTTGTATTGAAAAATGACAAATTTATTGATATAACAAGTGGTAAAAATGAGGGTAAAATTACTGCACGTTTTTGCATGCGATGGATTAAGGCTGGTGAGTGCAGAAGCTAAAGGTTCGTTTGCGCATCTTGATTTGGTTTTTTTATGCAATCGAAATCTATCAATATTCCTGTCATTTTCTTTAATCTTATGAAATATATATAATTATATTAAATTATGTGAACGTGCAAAAACATCTCACTACTTCTTGTCAATTTTTCAAATATTCTGCATTATAGCATTTCAAACAAACGGAAAACCGGAAAACAAAAATCCATTAAAAACCCCACCTGAATCCATGACGGAGTACGCGCTTACAATAATGGAAACAAGTAATAATACAGTATATAAATGAAATACAGGGAATATCCCTATTATAATTCAAGGTCCGGCTAACGGGAAATTTAATACAAAACATTGTATCTAAAACACATTAAAGATGTATTGTTTTCTTTCAATATTTTGTATTTAGTTTTCAATATTAAACCTCTCCGTGCGATAGTAAAGCTTTTTTGTTTTTGTTTTTTTTTGTTTTGTTGAAAATGACCCTAAAATTAATAGTGTGAATAGTGATAATCGGTGAGTGCTGCAGTTGAAGCCTACCTTTTAGCGTTGTCTACGATTGATAATAAGTTTTATGATGGCTTTTATGCAATTCCAGTCTTTTAATGTTCCTGACATTTTCGCTTATCTAATCTTAAGTAAACAATTATATTGATTTATGTGCATGTGTAGGAACATTTTAGGTCACAGCGTCTTGTCAAATTTTTCGATTTTTCTACGCTATACCGTATAGGATTCCAACCAAACGGAATATGTTTCTCTATAAACAAACAAAAATCCATTAAAAACCCGCCTGAATTCATGAAATGTAGAGAATATCAAGGTTAGAGTTTACAGGAAATTTAATTGAAAAACATTGTCAACAATAGATATTGAGTCCCTAAACCCATTAAAAATCCCCCTGAATCTATGAATATGCACTCTTGTAATAATGAAAACAAGTAATAATATATAAATGAAATTATTATGATTCAAGGTCAGAGTTAACGGGAAAATTAATGCAAAAACATTATCTCTGTAAACAATAGAAATTGGGTCCCTAATCTAAAACCCATTACAGATGCATTGTTTTCTCTCAATATTTTTAATTTGTTTTCCATATTAAACCTCTCCGTGCGATAGTCAACTTAAAATATGTTGTGGCTATATATTTTATATCCCGTGCTCTTCTATTTTCATTTTATCATTTAATCAAAATTATGGTGTCATTCACCCCGACTGAGAAATCACTCTCCCGTATCATTTCGATTAGACCATCGGAAAACGTCACAATGGTATTTTGTTAACAGAGGTCTTGTGGAAGACGCGAGCTATGATTTAGTTGTAGTTTGTAGCTGTGGTTTGTAGCATCCACTCAGAGAGATAACACCTCTCTTTAAAATCTACGTGTGCGTCCAGATTTGGAAACAACCGGTTAGACCGTAGAGCGAGAATAATTCTCGCTATTTATTAACTGTGATAATGGAGTTTGTTATACTCCCATTTCACTTGCTAGTTTTATTATAAAGTTACGAACGGAATGAAGAAGATGTGGTAAGGTAATAAAATACTTAATTAACAGTAAATTGATAATTGATCCGTGCTTGGCTGAGTCTGAAAGCCTAAATAAGACCCTGGTCCAACATCTAGTTCTCTGGAGAGCTTTTATTAGCGCCCAAGTCTTCGATGAAAGAGTCGGTGATCAGAATTACCAATCTGAGGGACTAACCGAGACGAGCTGACCAAGACGCTTTTACCAAGCCGTGATTATCTATCCTGGTACCGTACCAACCTCGCCGCCTAAAATATTTAGCGAGTCCTTTTCCCAAAGCTCTTTATTAGAAAACTCACATTCAGCATTTAATCGATGACAAAAAAAATGAATTTCTTTTTATCTTTTTGTTTATTGCTCTTGCAAATTACCCTAAAATTAATAGTCCTAATTCTTAAAATCACAAAAATCTCACAGTGACTATGAATAGCTAAGTTGATCTAACTAGGGACAATATATACTGAAAGGGCTGTAAACTTGCAGTCTATGATGTATTGATTGTTATAGCGTGAATAAATACCTGTATGAGTGATACATGTAGTTATATCGGTTACTGAACTACCCATAGTGCATCAGTAAAATTGTATAGTGTATTATGAGTAGAATCTTAAATACCTCACATTCAGCGTGTATATAGTGAATATACTGAGCTTTGAGTACATCGTGTACAATATTCCTTGTAAGTATACCGAAACTCTTGCTGTTTATAGTGAAACGCAGTTACCGCACAATCATGTATATACCAATGAACATTACCGTACATTTGCAATGACCCCGAGGTCACACGGGGAATGTGTAAATATTGTGGCGCGAGCTATAAACAGCACGTTCAACAGTGTGATCATGGCGGCGAACATATATATAGCTTCTATTTTGATGACTCTTGCGGGTGAGAATCAGATAGAAATTACGCCAATGTACCATACATTTGCTCCCAATATAAATACGCTGAATATTGTTACCTTCTAGTTCAAAGTATATGCAGTCTTCATAAGGTAAAGAAACTTACATAGCTTGACACAACCCCACCGTGCATTTGGGCAATAATAATTTATTATTAAGTTATTATTTTATATGAAGGTCGAATTTTCTCTTCGAAATCACTATGTATACATCTTTCTTTTGAGAGTAAATAGTAATAAAGAATCTGATTGTAAGCTTTCTCTCAAAATGGCACATTTATTGTTACAACAGGTGGTAACAATTGGGGTAAAATGCACGTGCTTGTATGCAATGGTTTGAGGCTGAAGAGTGATAATCGATGGGTGCAGCAGCTGAAGCCTACTATTTTTACACAATTTTAAAGGCTAATGTCTCAAGGTTATTGTTACATATTTTAAAATTCCAACTTTCTAAGAGTATTTGGTGAAAATATGAATGAAAAGGAATTTAAGTTAAAAATGTGTCGCTAGTTTTAAGTCAAATTGCCAAAATTAAGTTTGTCCACACGTAAGCATACTAGCTGCTGTGTCACATTACTTACAGAGTTTGTCCCACAAAATAAAATTAAATGCAAAACCATGGGGATAGATAAAAGTAAACAAAATGTGTTTACTTTTATCTATCCCTGTGGTTTTGGACTTTTACATACTGCATTTAGTTTTTTCTTCTTGTCTTTGTCTTCCTCACATCAAGTTCGTATACCTGGCTTGAATCTTTCTGTTTTTATATATTCTAGGTATCCTCTTGTATCATTCATTGATCATTGGTATTTTTTGTACCTCGTCTGTTGGAGACACCACAATTCTACTTTGTCAATATCCATCTGTTAATATTCCCGTCATGCTATCTGATCTTATATGAAATATTGATTTATGTGTATGTGTAAGGACATTTTAGCTCAAACGGAATAACATGTGTCTGTATGAACAAACAAAAATCCATTAAAATCCACCTGAATCCAAGAAGATGCAAGCTTACAATAATGGAAACAATAACAATATGTAAATGAAATTATTATAATTCAAGGTCAGAGATAATAGGAAGCTTAATAGAAAACCATTAAAAATAGAAAATGGGTCCCTAATCTAAAACCCATTAAAGATGCATTGTTTTCGTTCCATATTTTTAATTAGTTTTCTATATTAAACCTCTCCATGTGATAGTCAATCTCAATAGATGGATAAAAGTACAATAACTATTATCAAACTGAAAATTGGTCGAAGCATTAATTTCAAAAATAAAATGTTTATAACTCACATTGATGTACTTAAACGATGGACAAATATAAGAATATGAATAACAATATAAGAATATGATGAGTTTATTGAAATATTTTAGCTCACAGCTTCTTGACAATATGTCGATTTTTCTGTATTATAGCATTCTAATCAAACAGAATAAAATGTGTTGGAATAAACAAAACAAAAAACCCACCTGCTTCCATGAATAATGGAAACAAGTAACAATAATATAAACATCTTTAAAAAGTAACTAACCCCCCTTAAATAATGGCCATTATTCAAAAACGGGCGATTGTATTACAAATCTGTAAAATGCGTTGGAAACAGAATTTATTTCTGCGCTTTTTGACGCCTCATTTGTAGCAATTGTCTAAATATTGACGTCAAAGCGTACATTTAAATCAATGTAACTCAAGATTTGAAAGTCGCAGTAAATTCTATTGATTTGTATTCAGTATAATAGAAGGAACTCTGTGTAATGATATCTGAGTGTTTTTGTATTGTTGTAAGTGCAACTTTCAAATCTGGACCTCACTACATTAAATTGACCGGCGTTTTATCGTTTTCTAAGCTTATCAAATGAGGTGTCAAAATGCGCAGACATAAATTTTGCTTCCAACGCATTTTACAGATTTGTAATAATGGCCATTATTTAAGAGGGTTTAGTTACTTTTTTGAGATGTTTATATATATATTTCGATCAACTAATATACCTATCAGCATTTTATTGAAATTCACATATACGATGCATATAGAACTTGTTCCCAAAATGTTTTGATTTGAGAGAACAAATCGATCCACGAATGCATGACGCATGTAATCTTGGGCCGCACAAAAATTGCAAAATATTATTGGTCTATGGTCCTGAAACCATTTTTGAAATCATGTTTTTAAAAGTTATTTCTTGCAGTTATGAGAGGCAAAAAAGTGAAAAATGACTTAGGCAACAAAGTGAAAAATTACTTAAGCTGGCTATGACGGTGTGGTATTGGTGTTGTGTTTGAAGTGTTGAAACTAAAATAAAGTCTTTTTGTTAAAAAGTGACAATTGTTATAAAGATTGAGTTAAGCAAAAAAAAATCAAAACCTCAAAAACCGGCAAATATGTTATGAGAGTGACGATGTATAATGCAAACAGGTCAATGTCCTAATGTTGGTGTTTATTACGTATTATAGTCTATATATATCTCTCTCTATATAAATTAAATCACATAATTATGTTGTCTGCAACATATGTTACATGAACGTAATAGTTTGTCAGAAAACAGAAGATGTTTTATTTTCGTACCTAAACCGAACTATCTCGGTCTTTCGCTTATAATGGTAGCGTAAGGTTTCGTGGTGACGTCATATATAACCAAAGGCAGCAGCACTTATTTTGGTTTTAGAGTACGGAAGGAGCAGTTATAGCTTAGTAAATACCACTTATCGAAAACGTCATTTATGGGATATTTACACTTGTCGATAAGCGAGGTATCCCATGATGCACCGTGGACTAAATGTTTACATGTACTTTCAGAACAGGCTTTTTTATTTTTTAAATATGTCACGATTCAGTATTGATTGCGAGCATATTAATAAACTATTAATCTATCTTTCCACTGATACCAAAATCTCCATTTTGATGGAGAAAAATTGGGGATGTGGTTCTTGAGATATTTCACCGTGTGCACAAGCAGATAAGGAGGCTTTATATTAGCATACAAATTTAAACGTTGTCCTGATGCATCATGGTAAGACGTTTAATCAAGCTCCGTACGCCCACCATTAGCCATTAACATGGTCATCGTCTGTCTTTTACATTCGTCACAGCTGAACACACTACAGTGTCGACTTTGCCATGTTCGTTACTTAAAGGGGCGGCGTGATGTTGTGTTTTACGTTGCACTCATTGCCATGTTCGTCACTTGAAGGCGTGGATATTGTCTTTTATAATGTGTCCCGTTCCCACAAAAACCGACACATGGCGTTAGATATAGCGTCAGGTAAAGATTTTGCCAAGATGGATACTATAAAAAGTTCTGAAATTGTAAGAGAGGCTTTCGGGAATCTATAACAACCAATTACTATAAATAGGTTTCAACGGCAGGGTCGTCGTATTGAAAAGGCTATCGGGCTTTCGTCAGTCACACCTGACTCCTGATAAACTCAGAAGCTTATGAATAATGAAGTAGTTATGCGCGCTGTTAGGACCTTTTCGATAACATATATTGGCTATAAATACATTTACATCATACAATATGGATATTTTTATTTATTATCATTCTTGTATAACGCTAAATTGTCATATGCAACACGATATGAATATGTCACAAATAATTTGAAATACAGATGCGTGAAAAAACTTTCCAAACTTTTGTTGAGGAGTTTATATTGCGTTAAATTTTTAGCATCTAAAGTGCCGAGCTCGGATGAAATCTAGCTAAATCTAGTAATGTCAAATTCCGCTGCATTGCCCCATCTGGATAATAGAATTCTATCAAAAAAATATTGAATTCTAGAAGGTAAACTCCAGTAAACCACGATTTATCAGCAGTTTAAAGAGATGTTAACTGAATAAGATAAACAATCGAGTACACACTTGACAATTAACAACATGCAAAACAGCTGCCAATCTTAAAATATACTACAGACGGACCACGTGCTTTCCATCCCATACACGTCACTGTAACCCTGAGACCCGTGATTATGTGACCTCTCATTCAAACATTTTTGGTTCATTTGTGCTTTACGATAATGGGCTATTCCAGATAAAACATGCACCCCCCTATAGAGGGCAAACATTTGTTTTTCTAAAATGTCTGGAATTCCAAAGCATACTTGAGGAAGAAACCTGGATTTCCGGCCCTGTTTAGTGCATGTAAAATCTGGAAATCCATGGAGGGGTATAGAGGGTTTTTAAAAATTGTCAAAAAAAAGTTGGAATTTTCAATTGACTTTCCCAAAAAAATCTGGAATTCCATCGCCCTCTATAGAGGGTTTCTAAAAATATCCAAATAAAAAGTTGGAATTTTTCAATTGACTAGCAAAAAAGTCTGGAATTCCATGGAGGGGTATATAGGGTTTTTAAAAATAATTTTAAAAAAAGTTGGAATTTTCAATTGACTTACCAAAAAAAATCTGGAATTCCATCGCCCTCTATAGAGGGTATCTAAAATTACACAAACAAGTTGGAATTTTTTAATTGACTACCAAAAAGTCTGAAATTCCATGTTAGGGTTTTTAGAGTTATTTTAGGCTTGTATAGGTGTTTATTGTTCTAAAGGTTTCATTATATTGGCTTTATCTGCATTTATTCAAAGTCATCTATGATGTTTTACATGTATAATATAGGCCCACCACCAAGGCATGTGTTTAGCAGTAACGTACGCAGGTTTTCAAAGCGGACAGGGGTCTCGATTCTCGGACTGTTTAAAAATTTAATAACTAATTCCCCAGTTTCCCTCCGATTGGGCGCATTATTCCCCCGATCTTTTTGAAGACAAAAGTGGGGGGGCACATCCCCCTGTCCCCTTTGCGCACGCCACTGGTGTTGGTATCCTAGGTAACCACTAAAATTAAGCTTCTCTTTTGTGAAAGGTTGCTGTTCTCCTTATGGGTTTTCAATAACAATGTGTGGTATGTAGGCCTACTAGTTTCTATATTAGGCCTAAAAAAATGTTTGATTGGCGTAACATAATTTTAACATTTTTGTTAAACTGGGTCTTTAGGTCCATGAACTGAACCACACAAATTGACGCCTACTGTGTCGGCAGCACACATTTCGAACTATAAAAGGATTGTATTGTGAAACTCAGTTTCTTGCTTCAGCTCTTTTTAAAAATTCATTAAGGACATAAAGAAAGAATTTTGCCCTAATTATTCTTTATTTAATCCTGTTCTTTCTTTCTTGAGGCCTAGATCTTTTTCCCTACTTTACAACTCGAATATTGTTGTATTGTCAATGGATATACCGTAGAACGTTCGCCTAGTAATGGCGCTATGGGCCCACTTGATATAACTGGTATTTTAGACACAAACTTAAAGTGCCTCCCACAAAAATCCCACCAGCAAATAAGGGCACATACCCTTAATTCTTGTTGTGATTTTTAGAGGAGGTAGCTCTCTTTGTACATGAAATTTACCCCAAGGCAAAGGAGCCCATGTGCGCCATTAGGCGAACGTTTACGGTACATAAGAATTCAAACTTTCTTACTTTGGTTTGAGCTGAGACTAAAATACCTAAAGCCTCAAATGTTGTTTTTATATTAAATATATACCTGTATTTGAATGAAATAGATTTATAATAGGCTACATGATAAATACATGAAGCCACAGCAAGTAGAACGAGTGCGATCTTGTCGCGCCGAGGGTGCTTGCTAATTGCTGCAGTACCATGTACTATGCAGGTGCTCCTTTGTTAAAAGGGAATTCCCTGATTGGGGAGTGGACATCAAAGAGCTCATATCTAAATTTGTTGGGGACTGTTACTTTTTAAAGTTTCAACGTCCGTATACATACGACATGTATGAATAAAATACGATATGAATAAAGTAATCGTCTTCCAAATCTAGGTATATCAATTTAACACCCAGATTGGGAAGATAGAGGAAATGTTCCTTTTATTGTTACCAAAAATAAATAACTTGACTCACAAATGCAAGTATTTCGAACGCAATGCAACTTCTTTTCTAAAATTTGCAAGTTTCTTGAGTTTTCTTGAGTAAACACGACCAAGCTGAGTTGTCCACACTTGCGTTTTACTTGACTTTGTTTATGTAAATATATTCAAGGTTTTTATAATTGACACCTGTCTATTTCTTTCCTTGCCCTGTTGTATAGCTATTATTATAAGATGAGCTCAAAGTGTATATTTCTACATTTTGAGCTCAAAATATTTAATAGGGATATCATTCATATGTCTATACTATTACTATGATGCGCATGCGCTGTGTGTGCTGTGTGGGAGTGTGGGCTGTGGGAGTGAGTGTGATGCTGTTTTAGAAAAATGTATAGGCCTATAAAAACAAGCTAGAATGAAGAGTGAAGACCCACGTCAAGCTGGGGATCACCATTGCAGGGGATGAACCTATAGACCCACACCACTCTTCGTCATACATAAGTTCTCCCAGCCACATTTCCCTAACATAATATGAAATTTAAAAAAAAAGGAAATTTAGTTCGGCAGAGGTGGGGCTTGAACCCACGCTGCACCGCTATCATGTATACAGTATCGACATATTACCAGCGCCCTTACCGCTCAGCCAACTGACTTGTTGGGGCCATCTTGAAAATTTGAACATATAATCACAACTTCAATTACTTCAACATACCATGTGACAAGCAAAGACAGAACATGATGCAGTCATGTCTACAGTAGACCTTTGCAGGACTTAAACCCCATTAAAAGCTATTAAACCAAGATAACACTCATTGAAACAGCTCAACTGATTAAATCGGATCTTCTCTGGCTGTGCACATGTGTCTGTTTTATATGTGCGATATAGCAATGAGCTGCTATAATACAGCTTCAGTTGGGTAACCGATTATAAAGGAAACGCAAGGAAACAATGGTATGTAGACCTTTGTTCACGAAATGAGACAATGGCCTGCTTTTTGTTAACCAGCATTCTTGAAAATGAGCAACATAATGATTGTTGACTTAAAACGGTTTGGAAATAATTTCTTCATATTTTTGGTGTTATCTGTCGTTTACATACCCTTCCTAAAACACAAAAGTGCGACCCTTTGTCAATCACCTACAGTACCCAATTTCGGCATACTATATAAGAAACTCATCATGATGATTGCCAGAGAATAGTTTAAATGTAGCTTGTACCGTTTTTTTTGGCATCCTTCAGAAGTGAGCGGTCCGATACCAATATTTTCGGTCAAATCTCCATTCAATTAACACGGGGAGTTGGCTAGCTATGCCTTGCCCTCACTCATATTTTACAAAAGTGCGACTATTTCTGAACATCTAACCTAGCTGTAATTTTAGGTCATGTTAGAGAAATATATTTGCTAGAAGTTTGGCGAATAAGTTAAATATTGGCTGGTTATTTTTCACACAGTGATGTTAACTAGGCAAGTGCCCATTCTTCCAACATACATCATTTGTAGAGGTCACGCGTCAATGGTGAGAGCACTGTGTATTGTGTATAGGAAAACGGACAGTAACTGCAGTATGAAACGTACCATATTTTGGAATTGTATCTGCTTAAAAACATTAATGTGTAGAGCTACCATTATTAATATTGTTGAATTCTCAGGTGCAGGGGCCTATGATACATACACAATTGATTTCGTGCACGCACATGCTCTGCAAGGTAGGGAGCCTAGTCAGCCTACCATTTTTCTTGTAAGACTGTCTGGATTTTTGCAATTTATAGTAAAAGTCCACGTAGGTCCCCAAAGTCCTTTCAGATATTAAAAGATAAAATTCCCATAAAGACGAAACAGTAATCTTTAGTGGGGACCTACGTAAATTTTACATAAAATTTCCGCCATCAATTCAGGGTTAATTTTTATTATTCAGAAAATATGTTGGCGTATATAAAATTGAAATAAAATTCTCTGCTTCCTAAACCACATAAACTGAAGCATGATTGGGTATCACGAATCGTTATATATATGATGTAGGCTACAGTTAATATTCAAATATTCTTTTACACATATGATGCTTCAGTTTTTACACAAACAAGAATTTGTCTTTAAAAAAAACAAGTTCACAGATCAGGTGTATTTAATATTCATATCTAACCTACTCTGCACAATAAATAAGTGATATGAGGCTTAATAATGATACATGTGTCTTGACTCTGAAAAACAATATTTTTTAAAAATCTCATTTTGCATTTAGTTTTTAAGCCACCGCGGAAGCCACCTACAGGATCTCATTTTGCATTTAGGGTTTTTATTGCGTCGCAAAGTAGCAAAACTTTCTTTATATAGGCCTATGGCCCAATTCGTGCCTGGAAAAGGCTATCCCCTCTTACAACCTATCAACAGGTCTGATTTCTATAATGAGGTGTCACCGGGTTTCATGAGATAATCTAAACACCATGAAATTCAACACATCACGCGTCACGACCAAGCTCACATTGGGCGCCCATTCCTTTTTTAAAGGAATTTTTTATTAAGCCACCTACAGGAAACAAATTTGGCTATAAACT
This sequence comes from Amphiura filiformis, assembly GCF_039555335.1. Lineage (NCBI taxonomy): Eukaryota > Metazoa > Echinodermata > Ophiuroidea > Amphilepidida > Amphiuridae > Amphiura > Amphiura filiformis. The sequence goes on along the minus strand of NC_092642.1, from coordinate 14,382,680 downwards.
ACGAAGAAAATTGTACATGTATGCAAGATGCCTTATCACTATAGTAAACAAATTACACAGCCATTTGCTCTTGCTAGCTTTTGTCAGGGTCAGGGATATTTGTCTCATAGTCCTGCTTTTATGAACACCAATATTATACAGGTTTATAGGCCTACACATGGGTTATTACAAGAGTCAATAAACATTTGACCAATTAACTATAGATAATGGGCTTAGTTTTATGCAATGTAGTTATATTGAACTTTTTCTGAAGTAAGTCGCCTGCTGCATAGTTTTCTATACAGATGATATGTTTACTTTGTGATTAGGCCTGATCATGACCTGCTAGTTTGATTAACCAATCGGGTATGTGTATTGGCAGCATGAGACGGCTATAAGCCAATTGCAAACATATTTATAAAAAAGGCTAAAAAATTCCTACACTGAGTAGACTCTTTGCCGGGTTTAAGGGCTAAATAGTAATATGAGATGTGGGGGCAAGTGGCATCATTTCACTGCCGTGAAAAAATATTTCATTGAAAACCCTCCCACTCAGCTATTTTAAAAAGGTAATCAGGCTTCCTCAGCATGTGCAATAAATTAGCATTACATTTTTCTTACTCATCTGGAAACTCATCTGGAATGGATAACAATTGAAATGGCAGACATGTTGGTTTTAAGTTCTAAGTGACAGAGGGCTATTTCTCTAGTTCGATTCCACAACCATTCACACTTATCACCTGTGTTATGGTATTATTTTGCGAATTGCCCCGTGGTACTTTATGGAGGGGAGACTTTTATTTAAATATAAAGGACGAGTGGCCAGAATTCGGAAGGGTCTATACTAACTATATAGCTTTACAAATTCAGAGTCTTGCAATTATGATTTTAGAGCCAAAGGGGTAACTATATATTATAAAATTATAAAAGGTTAGAAAGTCGGTATTAAAAGCAAGTCAGTAAGATACACCTGTACACTACAGGCTGCGGTGCACTCCATAGTAGGCCCACAGCTAAAAACTACTGGTACACTGACAGAAAAAAAATTAAAAAAGAGGAGAACTTTTTTTTTCTACAATGCAAAATTGATCATTAAGAGGAGGAAGCAAATTATGTTGCCAATACCGTATGTTAACTTTTATTTTCCACTTTTATGCAAGAAATAAAAGAAGAAGATACAAATTCCTTTTTAAAGGGAAAGCCAGCTTCAATGCAGAAGAGGTCTTGTAATTAGTTTGGGTGGAGGGCATTTTAGGACACTCTTTTTTATGATCCATCATGTTTCATGACAGTCCACCAAACCAGGTGGTGTTCGCATTGCATTTTCATCTTCAACCGTGTAATTGAACAAATATTAACTCCTATAACTAAGTTCCTGTCAACTCTTCAATTAATTACTCCAAATTGTTCTGTCTTTTTGTCTTTTCTGCCTTGCTCATTATTAATATAAAGAAATACACTGCAGTTTTTAGTTAATTGGCTGAAAACTGTCATCCTACTTGCCTTATACATGCACATTAATTTTATATTAATTTTTATATTAATTCGCAATTTATGCATATTATCACATTATAAAATGTATAAAGACTGATATTGTTCAATAGGCCTACATGTAGGGGGCCTATATAAATTATACCCATATCAAAAATAGGCCCTGAAATTACATCGAATTTTTCCCGTTGAAAAGACAAAACTGATGTTTAAGATATCAATTATTTCATTTTTATCCATAAAACGATACATCAGGATATAGGATATTTTTACTTTGACTTTTACGTCCATAAAGGTTTTAATCATGTTACCAATACACACATCTCATGCTGTGCTGATTTCCAGGAGGTCTGAAAATGTAAATCTAAGAACGCCTGATAACAAGGATACTATCATGTTCTTTCGTTGACATGCTGTGGAAACTATTATAGGCCTGGCATATAACTTTAAATGTCATATTTCCTTCAAACCATAACTTTTGAAATTCTCACTCGTTTTCATTCGTTGAAACGGCAAAACATACTTTCTTTTTCTTACAAATCGAATAACATGTCTTACATATATTTTCGCCATAAAAAATTCCGCTAAGTAATTCAAACCAATGCTAGTACCCCGTAATCTCTTTATCAAACAAAGACGATCTCCGATTAGATAGCCAGCTCTTAGCTGGCGAAAATCAGAATCCTCAAAGGGACAGGGACAATAAAATGTTTGTTTGTTGTTGTTGTTTTGGCCAAATAATTATTTTATTGTTTTGATTACGTTCGATATGTTTGGTTTTACCATAGACCACTTATCTTTCCTATTTTGGAGATTGATGATAAAAGACATAATGTACGATTTTGGTAAAATTTTAATTTTATTCTTCTTTTTTTCAAAAATTACTATGATTACATAATATTACTACTACATAACACTTTATCTGTCAAGGGGGTCTTCTGATCATTTTAACCTGAGACTAGTAAACCAACAGTCTCAAGTTTACTAGTCTCATTTTTAACTAAGCGAACATAATGAGGTAAAAAGTAAAAAACCGACTTAGCCGCTTAACTGTGGAGCTTTGGGGGATCCCAGTTTTATTATAAAAACTATTTTACTTTGGAGGTTTAGTCCTTTACATGGTATTTCAGATAGCATTGGGCAACTACAATCATGTAAGAAGTACAAATTTGAGCAAAATATGCAGCAAATGATAGCTTTACTGTAATACCAGAAGATTGGGAGAAATATCTCTTCTGCTGATCAAGCAGGCCCCCCCCCCCCCCGATCCAAAACATAGCCTGGAGTGACTGTGAAGACTGCATGTATTATAAACACAAGTGTGTATAACTTTGTTTGCCAAGTCATGGAACCTTTTAATGTGTTTGAAGAGCATAATTATCTTTATCCATGGTTAAACAAACAACCATGAACAAGATCTTGTGTGATCTTGTTCTGTTACACATACACATGTACTGCTCTGTGTGTGGTTAAAGTTTTGCAAATTACCAGATTTGATTTTGTTTACTTACGTTTTTTTAATCTCCATGTGTTATTCAACCTTTTTATGTTCAACCAGCATGCAGGAGAATTTTAGATGTGCTAAGAACATTGTAGGTTTTACAAAAGCAAAACTTCAATTATAATTATAATGAGTTAATTAAATAAAGCCTAGTACTAGTAGAAACGAGATGCAGGGTATCTTAATATTTTAATGGCATTATCAATCAAAGTTTTTTCCTCCATCCCTACACAAAACCCAATGGCATATAAATATTAAAATTCCTCATCAAATTTATAATATGCTAATTAATCACACATGATGCAGTCATGTCTACAGTAGAATTCATCTCGACCTTTGCAGGACTTAAACCCCATTAAAAGCTATTAAACCAAGATAACACTCATTGAAGCAGCTCAACTGATTAAATCAGATCTTCTCTGGTTGTGTACAAGTGTCTGTTTTCAATGTGCGACATCGCAATAAAGCTGGTATTACAGCTTCAGTTGGGTAACCGATTATAAAGGAAACGAAAGGAAACAATGGTATGTGTACCATTGTTCACGAAATGAGACAAAGACCTGCTTTTTGTTAACCAGCATTCTTCAAAATGAGCAACATAATGATTGTTGACTTAACACGGTTTGGAAATAATTTCTTCATATTTTTGGTGTTATCTGTCGTTTACATATCCTTCCTAAAACACAAAAGTGCGACCCTCTCCAAACATCTAAATTAGCTAAAAATTTATGACATGTTACAAAACTTTATTTTCTAGAACCTATTTAGAATAATTTAAATGTAGCTTTTACCGTTTTTTTGTGGCATCCTTCAGAAGTGAGCGGTCCGATACCAATATTTTCGGTCAAATCTCCATTCAATTAACACGGGGAGTTGGCTAGCTATGCCTTGCCCTCACTCATATTTTACAAAAGTGCGACTATTTCTGAACATCTAACCTAGCTGTAATTTTAGGTCATGTTAGAGAAATATATTTGCTAGAAGTTTTGGAGAATAAATAAAATATTGGCTGGTTATTTTTCACACAGTGATGTTAACTCAGGCAAGTGTCCATTCTCCCAACATACATCATTTGTTGAGGTCACACGTCAATGGTGAGAGCACTGTGTATTGTGTATAGGAAAACGGACAGTAACTGCAGTATGATCCCGTGAATAAAAGGGATATTTGATATTACTATATTTTGCATAACATCAGAGAAGATGTATTTCGATTGAACATCTGCATTTTGTTCCATTCAAAGAACAGTAGTTTTAGCTAGTATGATATTGGATTCATAGAGGCCCATCCCTCAGAAGCCTATCCATAGAGACGAATTCGTCTGACATTTGGTTTGTAATGGAACATTTTCCAAATGCAAAACATGCCAAAAAAACCCAATGTCCGGATTTTTTAGGTGGGGAGCATCATTTGATATAAACCAAAAAGTCCCTCTTTCAAATTTTATATTTATGTGTAATCTCGCTATATCATAATTTACTGATACTTTGGTCAAAATTTACATTAAAATGATCAGAAAAAACTATTATTGTCAAAATTTCTGTTTTTGGTGTCATGTTATTTATTGTAGTATTTTTGGCGACAACCTTTCAACTCCAAGTATAGGGTCGGGTGTTTTTTGTACTTGTTTTTCTAGAGAGAGGCTATCTTGAAATTACGCTAAAATATCACCAAAATCTGAGGAATTTTTACAAACATATTTTCTATGATTTAAGCAAAATAATTTTTTTTTTTAATTCTCAAAAACACAAATTCCAGGTCGGTTGGGCCCGTAGAGAAGGTTTTTTTCGTAGCATTTGATACTATTATTTTTTTTTATTTGCAACATTTTATAAAACTTAACTAAATATTAACAAAAACTGACGCTAAACTTAATTTGTATACATCATTGAAAATCAATCAATTCCGGAAATTAAACTTGTTATTAAAACCCCAAGCCACCATGGGTTGATTTGTTTTTAATACCCAAATCTGCTAAAAATATTCTAAAAGCACACACTCACACAGTAAATTTGAAAACATAACACTTTGTACTGCGTGGATGGAAGTGTGTGTGCACTATCTATGTGTGCAATGTACCATGAACAAACAATTACGTAATAGTATTGACTTGGTCAGTCCAGAGAGTTTCTCTGCTCCTAATATAATTACTGTTTAAGTGGTAATTTTCGCGTACAGTTATTTTTGCGATTTGGAGTTCAGTACAGAATCATTTTTGCAATTGTTATTTTCGCGATGCTTAGTCTTGCCCTATACTTGTAATGCATTATTATATATACTAGTATTCGCGAGGTGTTAATTTCGCGGATGGAACTCCATTCGCGAAATCCGCGAAAATAAAACCCTCGCGAAGTGCGCTTGCTTTCTGTGAACTTGTTTTCATTAACTTAAAGGTGGGTAACCTGGTTGACAATCTCATCCCTCACTCAGTTACCTCATCAAAATGATGATTTTGGTATCAGATGAAAGCTCATATTTTTCTCATAAACATATTGACCCCGGGATATTGACATTTGGCGTTCCAAATCGTTATATTTCCGTAGAAATCATCAAAAAACTGTCAAATTAGTCTCAAATTGTCAATATGTTTATGAGAAAAATAGGGCCTTTCACTTGAAATCAATATATTACATGATCATGATGATTATCATTAATAAAAACACTGTAGACTACCAATATCATGCTGTATAAATGTCCGTAATTCCATTAGGAATTAGGCATATTGACAAAAAACATTTACATGTTCTTTTTGCATGAGTGCTTGAAAGGGATGACATTTTATATTATACATAAGTTTTAAAGAATTTGATTTTCCAAATATATCAGGTCACCTTCCTTTAAGGTTCTTTACTCAATGAAACTTTCATTAATTGAGTAAAGAAACAGCTTATTTTCAGGGCAACCATTTTCTTGGGGGGGGTGACTTCATTTGAAATCTACACCCCCTGTGTGAGAGACTAAAGTAATGTCTTCCATACAGGGTGTATGTCTTTCAACTGGAATAGCCTAAAATGTGTATATCATATACCTGACCGGGCAAGGCAACATGATTGTCGCAGATCTACTCGCTCAAATGGCTTTACCAAGATTGTGCGCAAAGTGCGGCAATTTGGCATTTTAATACTAAATGGGCCAATCTAGGGTTAATTTTGGTCTAAAATAGACCAAAAGGGAGATGCAAATTGTAAATTTTGTCACAACATATCTGTCAACTGAGTAGGGGAGGGGTCTGATTCGCCACCCTGCGACTTGTTTTCCGTCAAGTTGGTGTACCTTGCTCTTTTTCTTTCCTACTAATAATTAAGGCTTACTCAACAAGAATGTTGGTTGTCATGGTCACTTGGACTATCAATCATGATGATTATAACTAGTACCCACCACCAACTTGTGGGGTGGGAGAAAACACCCCCAACATACATATGCACATACATAATGACAAATTGCATTGAACTGGAAGAGAATGAAATTCCTGATATCTATTTGCACAAAAGGCTGGAAATCCCGACAAATTACTAACAAAACCATCTGGAATTCCAGCAACTCAATGGACAAAAATATGGATTATTTTGTTGACCAGAGGCAAAAAAGTCTGGAAATCCAACCAAGGATACTACAATAAACCTGGAATTCCAACACCCTCTATGCCTTCAGACTAACAAAACGGTGGAAAAATCTGGAAATTTTGTTGACCAGAGGCAAAAAAGTCTGGAAATCCAACCAAGGATAAACACAATAAACCTGGAATTCCAACACCCTCTATGCCTTCAGACTAACAAAACGGTGGAAAAATCTGGAAATTTTGCGCCAAGCATAGGCAGAATAGGCTGGAATTTGGAACAGCATAAGTAGAATAGGCTGGAATTCCGAGCCCCAAAGACCACCAAAAAATCTGGATTTCCGTTGCCCTCTATAGGGGGGTGCATGTTTTATCTGGAATAGCCCAATACTGCAGTCACTATTATGTGATTTTCTTCACCTACTTATAAAATCAATCATTCATGATGGGAGCCAAATACCATTATATCTGATCAGTGAAGATCGGTGTGTTTTTCACAGGACAATGAAGAGAACATGATGCAAGGTCACGTGAGGTATCAGTTGTTTTTGTGACTTCAAATACTCGCTTGCATTCATATTTTATATACCTGACATGCATTTCTTTCGTATGTTTGATAAAAGGTCCTAAATTTCGACATTACTATAGCAAAAAGACATTCACAATGTACAAAATACATTTGAACACATCGGACGTGTTCTGGAGGTTTTCAGATTTTTAAAGTCGGCTGGACCGAGACCGAGACTATACTCAACATTGATTCAAAATGGAAACACACTGTTTAGTAAATTAATTACTTAATCTTCAACTTGATCATACGTATGGTTTGTGTTTCTATCGTGTTTTCATTATAGATGACGGATGTAGTAGTTCACTTCTTTCAATGTAACATGAAAGTAAAACCTGAAATTGCATATAGTCACGAAAACCTTTTCTAATTAATTTTCAACATACTACACTTACGGTACTACCTACCATAATGAATATCTAGAAACACAGTGGAGTTAAAACGCCTCTTACGACCACATGTGTCAAACACCATATGTGATAGCATGGTTAAGTCAGTGCTGCGTTGTAGCTTCCATAATATCTAAAAACCTGTGGTACTATAATAGTTGGATTACTTTGCTCTGTGACTTAAATTTTCAACAGGCTTCTTGTTGCTGGTCAACAATATACCATGGATTAATAATACCTAAGCTGTTGCATTAGCGTTAGCACTTGAAGAAACGCCTTGATTGTATAAGTAGCTCTTAGCGTATTATTATATCATATAAATCAGATGTTTGTTTCCGACATCGAATACGGAATATATACGAACTCTTCAGCGTGATATGCGGACATACTCCACGGTCGAGCTGCGGCTAATATTTTGCTGTAATCAGGCACATGCTTACTGGTTGTATATACCTGTATGGATTTTCATGTTTTCCTATGGATCATATTATAGGTGTATTTGGATGTCGTTGACGGCCAGAGAGATTTTTTGACGTGAGATTGTTAAAAAGGTCAGTTTTATTTTGTCACTTTAAAAGTCATGTACCCGGAGGGGCACTCACATGTAAAAGGTTGTATGGGTATGTGCGGCGGTGAAGGGTACCCTTTTCAGACATTCCGGGAATTGCACAGTTTTTTCCCGATCATGCTTTAGTTCTTTACCCTAACCTTGAGTAAAACTCCGACAATAGATGAGTAAGGTTTGATCTTTCCATAGAGAAGTTCCTTTCAAAGGGCTGAGCTTTGGGAACAATTTAGGAACAATTTCAATATGGACAAAGGAGTGGACATTCCTCCTGAATGGAATAGATTATTCATAAGGACCTCTGATCATGTTAATTAACCCCTTAGTAACTCGTTGACACGTCCTGCAAATCATATTGACATCCCTTCTTGACACTTTATGTCAATCATTTTGACATGTCCTATTGACAGTTCCCCTAGTGTATATAAGGCGCATCATCATGTTATTTATCGCTAGAGTTCCGAAAGCACAACCCCCTGAAAAGGACTTCTCTAGGGAAAGATCAAACCTTACTCATGTTTACCGACCTAGAGAACCAAGTTATTTCAAATCGTCCGACAATAGATCAAATTTGGAAGCCTTTGTAATTTCTTAGGCCTATTGCTAGACGTTATTGCTAGAAAAATTGTCAACGCGTTAGGTACAATTTAATATTGAGCTCCTAAAGACAAATACGGGCTCGACAATGCTCAAATCATTTGTGGAATGTATTTTATATCGATGGTTCAGGACCAGAAAGACGTAACTCACTATGACCATTGACCATCTCTCACAAGATGGGCATCAAGTTGGCTCCTAGTTTTGGTCTTCATACATCAATATTTGCTCCACAATATATTTTGTTTTCTATTGAATTTTGTCAAAAGTAATTGCCTGTGTCTTCTAGTGTGCCTTGGCGACATAATGCTTATTTTGTGGGAGCAGATGATTGTGAGTTGAGGCTTATACCTTCGTAGGTCCTGTGGTTCTTGATTTATGATGTAAAGAGGGCTGAAACAACAACACTTTTAGACAACGTACATAACTCGTTAACACCAATAAAATAATCAAACAAGTTTCAAAGTATATGATTTGTAGAATGAACTTTTGCAAAATTTCAAAGTGTTATTTTCCAAAAATATATAGATTTAGATAATGAAAATCGATTTTTTGGGGGGCTGCTTTGACGAACAATACCTAGTCTACGTCATTTACTACTTACTTTACCTGTAACAATTTTAGGTAGATATTGCACAGGAATTCCCGTTTGCACTTTGAAGGTATGTAGGTGGTACAAATCACTGAATGTCAACACAAGCACATCAATCAATCTGATTTTATCGACAAAATATGATGAGACATGTATTGATTGATTGATTAACAAACATTGAAATAATTTGATACACAAGTTCAAACATACGCAACCCCATATAGCATAGAAACTCGGTGGTTTCTTATAGTAAAGGTAGATATTGATTTATTCATATATTTATTTACACGAGGTTATGATTGATGTCTTCACATGCTGAAATGTGTAAAGAACGTGAATGTGTCTATATTAAGAACTGAGAAAGTTATTTGATTCGATGTTTCACGTGTTATGACAGCCATCTTTATTCATGGAATCAGACATTGACAGATACATGTTATTGAAATGGTAAGAATGACAACAACGACGACGATGCCGACGAAGAAATCGACAACAAACAAATACGACGACGACGACGACGACGACGACAACAATATTGGGGATGATATAAATGAGGATGACAATGATAATAATTTTGATGCTATAGTGATGCTGACGATGATGATGATGGTGATGGTGATTTTGATGAGGAGGATGAGGATGGCAAAGCTCATGAGGATGATCATATCAGATCTAAATGTCTGTATTATCCTACATAATGACAATTGATAACAACGTAGGCTTTCAAATGTCTGCCATCGCATTAACATTTTCAGCAGTTGAACATATCCTTAGTACATGTATATACGCAATGTATAATAGTCAGTTTCTGAACGCTGTGAACAAAAATAAACGTGTCACGTTTGTTAAAGGATGCCCAAAAGTATATTTCAGTCATGAAACTAAAAAAACCAATGGCTTTAGGAGACGCAATTTCTTTGGCGCCCTTGACATTCTGGCTGCGATGTAATAATTTTGTGCTCTGTTTTAAATCAATTACTGCTACTCTCGCCATAGCCGGCAGATGCAACGGGGGAAACGGAGGGGACACCCCCTGCCCCTCATAAATGTTGGTCACAACGCCCCTAAAAGAGGAAAATTAAAAACAAACACCTACCGGGAAGAAATCGACGAGAAATTACCCAGTGCATCTTTTCAGCCCGATAAACACCATATTTGAATAGGGTAAACTTCACCATGTTGGGAAATACCCAGTAAATACCAAAACACATCATTTTGGGCTAACATTGAATAGAATTGAAAATATGCTCGTCTCCTTAAGTTTTAATGCTTCCGATGCCAGTGACTGTTGTCAAGCAATAATTCCATTCGGGGCCTTGTCCACTTAGTATGGGGCCCATTTGCTTCCTGCTAAGTAATACACACAATAGTTTGTGCAGTAGTGGTTAATGGATTAAAGTAGATATCCTATCCTATAATAAACAAGGAAATGCTTGTTGAAAATGTACTATTTGTTGAAGCTGAAACACTTCAAATGTAGATACAGTAGAATCCACGAAATCACAACCACCATAGCGATGGAATAAAGATGAAACAACTATCTTTGATTTTACTAAAAACACTACTAACACAAAACAGCAATCTTCACAGAGCGATGTAAGATATCGAATAAAAAGTTGTAGGTTGCTAAAAAAATGACTTATACAATTACGTGCTTGATTATTTATTTAAACTTCTCACGTTTAAGTGAGATTATATCCATTGGGACAATCGATTTATCTTTTCTCGAATTACTCTAAGTTCCCAAAGGCTTGAGGCAATCAGATACATACCCGTCAATATCAGGGAAGTATAAATTTATAATCGCGTCGCTAGTGTAAGCGATTGAAGACTCACCCATGACATTAGTCAACACACTTCAACATCATTGTCAATGCACCCCTCTGCACACATAATTCCTATAAAACAATATAAACGAAAGTAACTTTGCTTTGAAAATAGATTCTTGACAGTCGTCATTAGGAGACGAGTTATGAAAAAATTATTTATTACGATTTACAATTTTTAGATAAACTACAAAATTCACTGGCTTTTGTTTTAAAAAACGAACGCAAAATTGTTCATCATCTTGAGAAGTTTCAATAATCAGAACAAGAACGTCCCTAACACCACAAATGCAAAAAGGAATTAGGTACGTTCTCTTTACAAGTCGACGCTCTTTTTCAGTAAATCTTAATAAATCATTTTATCATAATGTCAATAATTAGGTCAAAGGTCGTCTCGATTTGGGTTCGTGAATATAATATAACTATACATTACAGAGAAACTTACAATACTTGTAAAACGACACAAAGTAAATTACCAGCATAGATTTCACCTCAATAAGTACAAATTTTGATGGGATCGTTGAGTGAAATCATTCGGTTATCAAACCAGAATAAGGCGTGATATTTAATAAAAACATTCAAATCGCAGTGATTTTTAGTGCGGTACGCACGTGCACAACGCCTAGACGTTGATCCACAAGCCTCAGCACACTTTACTGGATGCCGCTACGGCCCTATATCATTTCATAAACCATTGTACAACAATCAGCCTGATGCTTCGAGAATTATTTGCACTAGGCATATCATCGCAACTCGTAAATTATATTTACATTATTTGCTATTTTGAGCAATCGACATCCGCTCGAATAAATTCAAGCAAAATAATTCAAACAACAGAATAATTGTTTGGATGATTGTTCAACTGTTAGGAACTATTTGGGAACTATTGAATCGTTTGCGTTAATATACCCACATTATTTTATTTTCCTCGAGAATATCATCTCCAGGTGTCCAGTCAAGTAACAAAATTAACATTAAATAGCGAATATTCCTTACGAGCATTGTATAATACTCTTGCAACCAGTAGAACTTAATCTTACCAATATATAACAGCTGTGACACAAATTGTATTGACGTTATGCAATATTAATGTCCCGTTCAATTCGGAATTTTTATATGTTAGGAACTATTTTGAACCGTTTGCGTTAATATACCCAAAATATTCTATTTTCTTCGAAAATATCATCTCCAGATGTCCAGTCAAGTACAAAATTAATATTAAATAGCGAATATTCCTTACGCGCATTGGATATCAGTTACTCTTGCAAGTAGTGTAACTTAATCTTAGCAAATAATAGCTGTGACAAATTTTTTGAATTGTATTGACGCTATGCAATATTAATATCCCGTTTAATTCGACTTAAAAATTCATCATTTTTATTTGTTAGATGAAGAGAAAAATTTTCATTTTCATTTCTAAAGTGTTCATGGTTTAAAGTTCAATTCTATAATAAGCTGGTCGCATTTACCTCCTTGGCGTCAACCAATGCCCCTCTCTTCACCCAAGAAAAACATATAATTCGAATGAATTTCTACAAATGGAAGAAGACGTAAGGCACATTTTCTGTTTTAAATAAGTCCATAACTTGTTGTAAGGAGCTTTCCAAGCATACGCGACGCACATTTGATAAAATATTGCAGCGGTATCACAATTATTGACATTACGCACAGTTATTAGTGATTAGGGACAAGACTAAGATAGAATAATATTATGACAGTCCATGTCCATATAAAACAACAACAAATTGATGCTGATGCAATTAAAAAAATGCTGATTTCAAGAGAATTCAATGAATATGGAAGAAGCAGGCTTCACAATAAGCATCAAAACTCACTCATTCACGCACACCATCTTCACCATATGGATTTCAGCCAGTGTTGTGATGTGTCTCCATTTGCTTCTGTCTTATGCGATTGCGATTGCTGTATAGGTGGTTATTCCCATCGAGGATCTGGTGTTTGAATCCTCACAGTAAGGGCAGCAGAACACACTGATTAATGTTTTGTATAGATAACACATAACGTTATCAAAAAACACGCTAAAAAACAGAATTGAAATCAGACAATGTAATCTGGTGTTACCATCAACTCTGAAAAATGGTTGCTGTTTTTAAACAGAACATGAAAAAACATCTCCTTGGAAAATGTCTGCCAAGTGATTCGTAATTTTTATGTTTCATTGGTACTAATGGTCTCTATCGTATATTGCTGTCATGTCAGCATTTGTTGTCGGCATCCTCATTTTGGTACATTAACTTTTAGTTTTATATTTCTTATTATGTGTCATTCCACTGTAAATTGTATGCCCTAGTGTACCTAGGCAGCATATTGACCATTATTAGCTTTTCACTATTTTATCCATTGTACTGAGTGCGTGATTCCTAGTGTAGTGTAAGGTTGTACCTTCCATACGATATTTTTGTTCTGCTCTGTAGTAAACGTTCTATGTTGTAACTTTAGGCCGATGGCACTGTACCTCACGCTCTGCGTTTAGCAGTGTCCTCATCCATCATCTGGCTTACTGATTGATGTAGAGTCAACAAGAAGATACTTAGAAATCGGCTTATTTGGGCACTTGCCTGAAAAGACAGCATTAATTTAGTATCACCGTTTACATACATATCTTTCCTAACTTTGTTAACGAAAACACAATTAAAAAATCGCTGATTGAATAGATATAACAAATCCATTAAATATGCTATTTTACCTATTTTGGTAAATATGGCAAAAGCTAATTAATGTGCCGCTAAAACATGTACATGATATCAGGATGCGGGTGTCTTTACACACATAGGTACTCAAGGTTCGGTTTATTAACACAAAATTATAATTAGGGTTAGGATTAGGATTAGGGTTAGGATTTAGGGTTAGGTTAGGGTTAGGGTTATGGTTAGGGTTAGGTTATGGGTAGGGTTAGAGTAAGGCTTAGGGTAAGGCTTAGGGTTGGAATTTGTTTTGTACTTTCTTATACGAAGGATATACCCAAAGTTCTTTTATTTGGTAACCAAAATACACAAAATTAATAGTAATATTGTGCAAAATAGCTAATTACAAGTTATTATATAATTATAAAATTATGTTGTAAATTAGGCTTCTGTTTGATATAACCCTTAGTTGAATAATTCCATAACAGATTTTACCAATCTGGTTTGCATAACAATCGTCAATGTGTCTCCGTTTCTCCTCTTATTTGCATTTTAAAACTATTCTGTTTATCTATTCCTCGGTAGATGAACTTTCTTTGTATCAATTGAAATCTACAATAGCCTACTCTAAAAATGTATAATGCAACTGCGTAGCTAACCGAGGATCATAAATATTGTAATAGACCCATTCCATGTCAACTCAGGGATGTGCACCACTGTTTGAGCACCTCTTCAATTTTTTCTTTTTCTGTGTGGTGGTAGATATTAATGAGAAAGTAAAATCCTGAAAATTTGAGCTTCATACTCCATTTCGTTTTCCATAGAGTTCACATGAAATTTATACATGCAAAATCAAAAATGTGTACAACTCTATGGAGTAGGCAAACCTAACTGATGTGTTGAACCCATCAAGACTGTAAAAAGCCAATATCTCTCAGAAATGTTGTCCAAGAACATATCTTCAACATACCTGAAGTTATGGTAGGGCAAATTGTCTGACATTGGTTTTCAGGGGGTCAAACTGTAAAAAAGTGGTTTTAGCGTCAATGGGTCAATATCTCAGCTAAATGTATTCTAATATGCTCAATATTGGATAAGAGTAATGTCCTACCTAAGGGCTCTGACTGGCAAAAAAATTGACGCTAAAATTATTTTTACTTTTGGAGTTCTGACCCCCCAAAGTTGGTCCTGGTTGGACGAAGTTGCATTTTGAGGGCCCTATATCTTTTAAAGTAAAGGAGTTACAAGATTTCTGATAGCAGATTTGAATTCTACACCAAAAAGTACCCCAGGATACATACTTTTCAAAGTTTTAAAGGGTTCCCTTTATACATTTATGGACCTCCAAACGTCGTCTTTCGCGTTGCGACACATTTTTTACGCTGACCCCCTAAATTTCAAATTGATGCCACGGGAAAACGAAATGGAGTATGAAGCTCAAATTTTCAGGATTTTACTTTCTCATCAATATCTACCACCACACAGAAAAATAAAAAAATTGAAGAGGTGCTGCGGTGCACATCCCTGGAGTTGACATGGAATGGGCCAATACTACTTCTTCATACAGAAAGTTCTAGTAAAGGCTGGATGTTTTATTACTGGTGGAAAGCGATTGCTTATAGTTCAATAAGCTGCATTGTATAATTTATGGCAAGGAGTAACGATTAATATCGTTGGTCATTGGTCAATTAATACTTCGCAAATCACGAACGACAGAATTTGAAATTCAGATGCTTAATTATTTACATGTTAACATTGAAACAGCGTTTATTCCTCTTCTAGAAGTATAAAATGTGCCATCAGAACTGATCAGAAAATTGAAGGTTAAACATAGGCTTAGGAACCGGGGGGGTTGATAATTTTGGTGCAGGGGCTGGAATACCTTTCAGCCCCCCCAATAATCCTATGTGAACTTTAAAAAATTGTGATAAAATAGAGGGAAAAGGGGTCTTTTTGACCCATATTTTGGAAAATTTTCTGACTGCGAGGGGGAAACAAATTTGTTTTCAAGTTTCAGCCCCCCCCCTTCCTAAGCCTATGTTAAATCGAATCGGTAATAGGAATAATTTAATAATTTGTTCGTACAACAAACAATTTGTCTATACACATAGTACAGACTAGTAGTATAAACCGGGAGTATAAAAGCTACTGTAGCATTAATCAGGGTTTAAATGCTACGATGGGACGTAAATTAACCACGGCTTATATACATAATTATATAACAACCAAACAAATTCAGTTCAGTGATGACGAAAAAGTGGGGATGATGTGGGGATGTGGCTATTGATTGAACCATGTGACTTTAAAAGCCCTTTCAAGTTCGAATGCATCGATATATGAGACTAATGTCCATTATAAGCTCCTCAAGGTTGATTTAATGTAACGAAAAGAGTCGAGTGCAGTAGTAAAATATATCATGGACCTTCTGATGTTTTGATGACTGTCAAATTAAATCTTAGTCAAATAATTAATGTCTCACAAGATTTATTTGTATCGGAAAAAGAATAAAAACAATAATTGTACCTTGGTTTGAAATCATTTCGCAATGATACATTATTTGGCAACATTGCCGTAAAAGCAAGCGGGGAAAGGCTAATAGTTTGGAATTTTCGCAATAAAATCCAATTGCTATAAGCTTTTAAGCTTAAAATACTCACGAGACTGACTACCGATTTCATTAATGTTGTTCAAAAATCAGTATCGTGTCTCGTATGTTCAGATCCAGGGTGAGCGAAGCCATTTATCTTGCGTGTGAACTTATAATATTTTGTTTACATAGAATACACAGTGGAATCTGCAAATACATTTTGTAGTAGATTCTATGGTTGAATCTATGCCACCTTTTCAAGTGATATGAATTTAAGGAGTGCAATATTTTGGAAGAAATATGGGTTCGTCCTCCATGTAATACACACGAAATATTACATATTATACAGGTAAATATACCTAAATATAATGGTAAATATAACTGTGTTTATATACGTGTTATGCCTATTCCAAACATTTCTTTATATAATATAATATTCTCTTGCAAGCAGTGTAACTTAATCTTTGCAAATAGTGACACAAATTATATTGACGTTATGCAATATTAATATTCCGTTCAATTCGACTTACAATTCATAAATTTGTTGTCAAATGAAAAGAGATTTTTTTTAACTCTCATTAATTGTTATGTTCATGGTATAAAGGGCAAATCTCCGAACTAAGCTGATCGCATTTACCGTTGTGACGGCACCCCCCCAAAAAAACACCGCACAAATCGATCACATTTCCTTTTCACATGAGTCCTGTCCCAATACTGTTTGGACCTTTCCACGCATATGCGATGAAAAAGATTATAGTTGTGTCAGCATTATTGGTACCCGCAGTTTTCAGTTATTATGGGTAAAACTTATGTAGAATAATGTTAGAACAGTTCATATTAAAACTATAAATTGTGCTGATTTCTAGAGGATGTGGAAGAAGCGAGCTGCACAGTAAACATCAAAACTCACTCACTCATCACGGCAGTGTGTTTCAGCCAGTATAATGATGTGTCTCCATAATAATGCTTCTGTCTTATGAGATTTGGGTTCCTGTATAGGTGGTCATTCCCGTCAAGAATTTGATGTTTGAATCCCATGATGTTCGTGGACGTCCTCTGCCTCGGGTGCTTTGAAGATTAGTGGTGCTAAGTGTCCTGCACTACCCCTTCTTCTTCTTCTTCTTCTTCTTCTTCTTCTTCTTCTTCTTCTTCTTCTTCACAGTCTGACAATTGTCAAAAACACGCAGAGCAGAAACACGCTTTTTTATGTTTGTACATGACAGATCTTTATAAAAGCGTCAAAAACCGAAAACCGAATCAAAATCGGATATGCAATGTGATGTTGTGTCAACTAGAAGATTATCGAAAAGCGGCTTATTTGATACCTGAAATGGCAGCATTCACTTGAGTTTCACAGCTTACATATTTCCTGGCTTTATTACATAAAAAAACGCAAGTAAAAATCGCTAATTGAATAAATTATAACCAATCCACAATGTTATATTACCCATTTTGTTCAATTTGCAGCCAAGTAAATAATTATGTTAAAAGTTAATGAATATGCCAATGAAAACCCCTCCATGAGATCAGGATGTGATTTTCTTTACACACATAGGAACGCGAAGTTTGGCAACAAAAAAAATTCACAAAAAGTAATTCATTGTGCAAATTAGCTAAATTATATAACCAGTAGTGAAATAATTGCTTAACAAATTGTACAAATTTGGCTTCCATAACAATCGCCAATAACTCAAGTGTTTCTACTCTTATTTGCATTTTAGAATTAATCTGTTTACCCATTTCTCGGTTGATGAACTTTCTTTTTATCATTTTGAACTCTATACAAAATGTTTAATGCAACTGCGTAGCTAATTGAGAATTATAAATATTGTAATTCCACATCTTGATTTACACAGACAATTTCCTAAGTTGGAAGTTTTTTATCGTTCGTGGAGAGCGATTGTGTATGGACCAATAAGCTGGATTTTTATTATAAGCAAAGGCGTAACGATTAATATAATTGGTCGTTGATCAATAATACTTAACAAGAACGATTGAATTTGAAATTTAGATGCCTAATTATGTACAGTTTAATTACTTATCATTCTTTAGAGTGAAACAGCGTTTGATGATCTAGTATTCTAGATTAAAATCGAATCCTTGGTTATAGTTTAATAATGTTTGGTATAACAAACAATTTGTATAAATGCTATTATGTTTAACATTATACAGGGTTTAAATGCCACGGATGGGACGTAACTTAACCAAGGTATATCATAATACATATATCATTTGCATGCACGAAGATCATGTTCTTGCTCTCCGATGGTTGCATCAAACATATCACTTCTTATCTTATGCTGTCTTGCGAACTAGATTATTAAAGTGTGCAACATTAAGGTTATTAATTATTTTAAACTGTTGTGATTTGGTAGTTCACAGCATATTACGAATGGTAGTGAGCTATAGCAAAAACTGCATTGCTCAATTTATAGCGAGCGTGTAGAAGAATTCAAATATGACAGATATACTTTTAAAGGTGCTGCGGTATTTGAGCTACGTTTTAAAGAGGATGAAACAACAACACTTTTGTAAAACGTACATAACTCATTAACAACAATAAATTAAGCAAGTTTGCAAAGTATACGATTTGTAGAATGAACTTTTGCAAAACATGAAGGTGTTAATTTTCAATAATATATTGATCTAGATAATGAAAATCAATTTTTAGGTTGCTTCGACCAACAATACCTCGTCTACCCTTAATTCATTGCAATCATGGTAATGTTCAAAGGCCCTTTCAGTGATTTGCGCATCCGGACGATCATAACAGTCATCAAAAATTAGATTTAAGTACCTTTGTCATTTTCATAGATGTGCTGACGTACTATCCTGCTAGTGATTCAGCCGAAAGCTGTGTATAAGGCAATAAGGTATTTACATGAATCTGTAATTAATTTATATACTGACAGTATATAAATTAGCTGCATATTTTAATGGGCCTTGGACTTTGTCAATACAGCTGTTTTCTTCGTTTTTTGCCAATTTTTTCATTTCAAAAATAACAAATTACAATTTGAATGACCTAATCCTTCACGTTTAAGCAATATTTTAACTAAACCTTTAGAGCCCAAGATCTCACCTTTCACAATTTTGCTTATAACTCGAGGTCCAACTTTTTCTGAGTCCTTAGAACCAGAGGAATACCAAGGTGTGGTTTGCAACAAGGTATCTGCATCTTGAATTTGACCCCTTTAGAAACTTGTGATCACCTGTTCCCCACTGGCTTGGAATGAAATTAATTTTGCCCTATTTCCAGATATGCTCAGCCTATTGCAAGCTCCACTTTTCAGGTTTTAGACTTTTCAACCAAAGGGCACAATACTTCAATTCTGCAGCACTAGTACAAAATCCAAACAAAACGGCTTTCAGTGAGAATTTTTCCCACTGATATCAAAATCTCCATCATGATGACGAAAAAGTGGGGATGATCTGGGGATGAGGTATTGATTGAACCATGTGCCTTTTAAAGCCTCTGAAGTTCGAGTGCATCGATGGCTGAGATGATAATGATGTCCATTATAAGCTCCTCAAGGTTAATTTAATGTAACAAAAAGGGTCGAGTACAGTAGTATTAGGGCACTTCTGATGTTTTGATGACTGTCAAATAAAATCTTAGTATAATAATTAATTAATTAATTAATTAATTAATTATAATTAAAGATCATTCACAAAGTCTATTTGTATCGGAAACACATTAAAAACGATTCTTGCACCTTGTTTTGAAAGCCTTTGGCAATGATACGTTATTGCAGTGAAAGAATATGGGGAAAGGATAGTAGTTTGGAATTGTCTTAATAAAAATCAATTGCTCTATAAGCTTTAAGCTTAAAATACTCACGAGACTGACTACCGATTTCATTAATGTTGTTCAAAAATCAGTATCTGTCTCGTATGTTCAGATCCAGGGTGAGCGAAGCAATTTTGTCTTGCGTGTGAAGTAATAATATATTTTTTACATAGAATACACAGTGGAAACTATAAATACATCTGGTGTTAATTAAATCTGTTTATCTTTGTAGATTCAATGGTTGAATCTATTCATGGATTTAAGGAGTGCAATATTTTGGAAGAAATATGGTTATCAATGTCGATTACTGATGTTTTACTTTGTCTCTAATGTTTTACTGGTTTGAAGTACATGTTTGTGGACTTTATATATTTGAACATTACTGGTATTAATTAGATTTCGTGGTTAAATGTAAATGTTAAGCTACTTTAATGAAATGTTTAAAATATAAGCTAAGAAAAAATCCCTATACATGGAAAAACAGTTGCATGATTGACGGGAATCATATAAATCCCTATACAGTTGGTAAAAATGTACACATATCAGATGGCGCTGAATGGTTTGGACACATTGCATGGAGTTTCATGAAGAGTTACAATCTGTTTGCTACATAAATGTATTATTAAGATTTACAGAGGCTTTTAAATATAAGAATAAGGTTTAAAATACAAAGTAATTATGTTGGTTGAACATTTCTACAATAATCGTGATACAAATTATAGATGTGTCACAAAAAGATATCGTGATTGTAATAGGAAGTAGGAGAGTGAGTTCCCTGAGTGAGTGGTTCTGTGTTCGCATATTGTAAAAAACAGCACGTACTTGGTACCCATCTTATTTTGCATTTATACATTAATTTTACTTGAATCGGTTGACTGATTGCGAAGAAATGGGCGATTACATAACGCATGCGTCGATTCAATTCATTCCAAGTTTAAAAGAAAGATTACTCAGCACAATGCGTTTCCTTTCCGTTTTTATTAAACAATCTATTTCTTGCCAATTTAATTATGTTTTGTTCAAATTTGAAAATACTGTACAATATTAAAAGTGATAGCTTGCATGTAAGATGATGCTCGTACTTGTAAATATTTTTTTTGTTAATTCGTTAATGTCAATATAATTATTGCATAAAGAATTATTGCATTAAAAATTCCAGCTGGTCAACAAGTTCAGGTTTTTCCAAGAAATATTAATGCAAAATTCGAATCTTTTAAAATTTCAACATAATGTTGCATCATATCAAATATCACATGTAAAGCTGTAAGCACTTGATTATTGTCATTCTTGAAATGCGCTTTAGTAAGATGAAATATAACATAATTGATGAAGTTGCTATCTTTAACAAGATCAGCAATATTTGCATTAGGTATTTCATTGCAACTCACAAATTTCATGTAAATTAAATTTATATTATTTTATACTTTGAGCACTCAGCATCCGCTTGAGTAAATTAAAGCAATATAATCCAAACACTAGAATTAAGCTGAATCTATACTCGATCGCCAAGCGCTTGAAATGCACCGCTGTTGGAAAGCGATGGGCAATCGCCGGATTTTGCGACGCATCACTCGTCGCTTTTGCATTTATACGTATCACGGCGATAGCGATTGCAGACGACAATTAAAATATTCTAAATGTCACAAAATACATTTTAGAACACCCACTGTTATCAATAATTAACTCATCACCTGATCACCAAAAGTTAAAAATCGAGATAGGTACATTAATTAGCAAATTAATTAATCCAGTTGGTTGTAATTGATTGGTTGATGCATTCACGTTTCAAGCGATATCGCTCGAAATTGTATCAATTGATCGACTTGACGCTCTGAAACAGAAGTAAACACTAGTAAGCATGCGTGAGAATCGCTTTTCTGCAAAAACGATCGAGTATAATTATAAATTCAGCTTTACACCCAATTAATTTTATTTTCCTCGATTTATTCTTCAGTCATCAGTGTCTCTTGTAAGCAGTGTAACTTAATATTTTCAAATAGCTGTAACACAAAGTGTATTGACGTTATGCATTATTAATATCCCGTTCATTAATTTTTTGTCAAATAAAAAGAGATTAATTTTTTCACCTTCATTTGTAAAGTGTTCATATAAATTCATGTGTAATAAGGGCAATTATCCATACCAAGCTGATGGCATTTACCGTCTTGACATCACCCACCCCCAACAAAAAACACTGCACAAATCGATCACATTTTGTTTTCACATAAGTCCTGTCACAATATTGTTAGGAGTTTTCCACGCATATTCGATGCACTTCGTTTTATCAAATATTACAGTTGTATCAAAATTATTGATACCCACAGTATTCAATGGTTATGGTTAAAACGAATGTAGAGTGATGTTACGAAAGTTCGCATTAAAACTATAAATTGTGCTGATTTCAAGAGGATGCAATGGAAGAAGCGGGCTTCACAGTAAACATCAGAACTCACTCACTCATTCATTTAGGTACAATCCTCATCACGGGAGTGTGTTTCAGCCAGTATAGTGATATGTCTCCTTATGCTTCTGTCTAAAGCGATTTGGGTTCCTGTATAGGTGGTTATTCCCGTCAAGGGTCTGATGCTTGAATCCCAAATTGTTCGTGGACGTCCTTTGCCTCGGGTGCTTTGAGGTTTTCCTTATAAGATTAGTGGTGCTAAACAAGCCTCAAACTAAGCAGGCACACAGGAGCCATTTACCCAATGGTCATAACATTTTGGCTCCTGGTCCACACCAAAATCATATGAACTAGGCTCTACATTTATTTCAAATAGTTAAAGCAGGTTTGTATTTTATGTGTACAATTGAAATTTAGATGACTCTTAGCTCTTTAAAAATGGCTCCTGGTTCACTAGATAATCACAGGACCAGGAGCTGCTTTTTCCAAATGTGTGGCTCCTGGTCCACATCTGCTTATTTTGAGGCTTGGTGCTAAGTGTCCTGTACTGCCCCTTGCAGCATGACCAAAATACTGCAGCTTGAGCTTCTTTACAGTCTGACAGTTGTCCAAAGCAAGTGCAAGTGCAAGCGCTATTTAAAATTTGTACTTGACTGATCTTTATAAAAGCGTCAAAAACTAAAAACAGAATTGAATTCAGACAATTCAATGTTGTGTTAACTGGAAGATGCTCGGAAATCAGCTGTTTTGGGCACCTGCCTGAAAAGGCAGTATTCACTTAAGTATCATAGCCTACGTGTATATCTTTCCTGACTTTCCTGAAATCGCTAATTGAATAAATATAACAAATGTTACCCGTTTTGTTACATCTGCAGGCAAGTAAATATTACAGCTAATTAATATGCCGATAAAAACCTCTATCAGGATGCGGGTTTCTTTACACACATAGGTACTCAAGGTTCTTTTATTTGGTAACAAAAATACACAAAAAGCAATTAATCGTGCAAATTAGATAATTACAGCTAATTATATATTCATATATTCACGCTATTACTATGTAAATTAGACTTCGTTTTGATATAACCAGTAGTTAAATAATTGCTTAACAAATTTTACAAATTTGGCTTGCATAACAATCATCAAATTGTCTCTGTTTCTCCTCTCATTTACATTTTAAAATCTGTTTACCTATTCCTCGGTTGATGAACTCTCTTTTTATCAATTGAACTTTACAACACTCTAAAAATGTTTAATGCAACTGCTTAGCTAACTGGGATTTATAAATATTTGAATTCTGCATCTTATTTACAACCATACTTTCTTGTTTAAGCTGCATGCTTTTATTCTTGGTGAAGAGCGATTGTTTACGGACCAATAAACTGGATTTTAACAATTTAAGCAAAGAAGTAACGATTAATATAATTGGTCGTTGATCAATTACTAATCAAGAACGATTGACTTTGAAATTTAGATACCTAATTAATTATATAGAGTTTCAGTCCGATAACTTGTCATTCTTTAGAGTGAAACAGCGTTTGTCTCTCTGCATCGGAAATGTTCCTTGTGTGCTATCAAAACTAATAAAATAATTGATCATCTTGTATCTTTGGTTAAAATCGAATTCGTGGCTAGAAATGATTTAATAATGCTTCGTAGAACAAACAATTTGTCTACATAATTTGTACGATAGGCCAGACGCAGATACCTATGTTTCTATATTTCTTGTATATATAAATGCTATTATGTTTAACATCATACTGGGTTTAAATGCCACGATGGGATGTAATTTAACCAAGGCTTTTCATAATACATATCATTTGCATTCACGAATGTCATATTCTTGCTCTTCGATAGTAACAACAAACATATCAGTTCTTAATAAATCTTAATTAATTTATTGCAATCATGGTAATGTTTAAACTAGTGCAACTTTAAAAAAAACTGTATCTCACATTAACAGAAAACAAGAAAGGACGAGGCAAGTCCTTCTTATTTTCATTACAATCCTAATAATGATAATACTAATTAGAGACTGATACATCTACAACCCTATCTCTAAATCTAGATCTAACCTTAAACTAAACCTTCAAAGAGCCCAATATAATCTTTGACCGTTTTGCTTATAACTCAATGTCCAACTATAACTTTTCTGAATTCTTATGGCCAGAGGAATACCAAGGTCTGGTTTTCAACAAGATATCTGCAGCTTGAATTTAACCCCTATAGAAACTTTGATGACCTGTTCCCCGACGGCTTGGAATGAAACTATTATCAAATCTAACCAAAACGACATTCAGCCTTAATATTTTCACATGAGAACATATTTCCACTGATATCAAAATCTCCACTTTGATGACAGAAAAGTGAGATGATGTGGGGATGAGGCTATTGGTCGAACCATGTGCCTTTTAAAGCCTCTCAAGTTCGAGTGCATCGTGGCTGAGATTGATGATGTGAATATAAGCTACTCAAGGTTGATTTAATGTAACAAAAAGGGTCGAGTACAGTAGTATTATGGCACTTCTAATGTTTTGATATTGTCAAATAAAATCTTAGTATAGGCCTAAATAATAATGTCTAAAGAGCATTCACAAGGTCTATTTGTATCGGATAAGCATTGAAAACAATTCTTGTACCTTGTTTTGAAAGCCTTTGGCAAATACGTTATTGCAGTGAAAGAAAAGTGGGGAAAGGCCAATAGTTTGGAATGCTCTATAAGCTTTAAGCTTAAAAGACTCACGAGTCTGAATACCGATTTCATTAATGTGGTTCAAAGATCAATATCGTGTTTTATATGCTCAGATCCAAGGTGAGCGAAGCAATTTGTCTTGCGTGTGAAGTTATATTTTTTTACATAGAATACTCATTGGAAGCTATACATTTGGTGTTAATTAAATTTGTTATATTGGTAGATTCGATACCGTAGTTGCCTCTATGTCACATTTTCAAGTGTTATGAATTTAGGGAGTGCAATGTTTTGGAAGAAATATGGTTATCAACCCTGGTTATCAATGTTAATTGCAGTTATTGTTTTACCTTGTTTTAATGTGTAACATGTTTGTTGACATTGATGGTATAGCTTATAGATGAGTAACATGAGTTGACTTCTGACGTCAATGCCTGGCAGTATGCGAACACATCATCACAATTCCCATTGGGTTTTTGTTGCCTGGCAGTATGCGCGCGCATCATGTTTTGTTCTGGGCTCGTGTTTTTAAAACTTCCGCCACATCACAATAAGGCTATTGAACAGTGTACTGGTTGCATGGGGTTCACTCAAGCATATCGATATACCAATCCCTTGTCTTTGTTGATAAACATTGAAGTCAACTCATCTATAGTCATAGTTCATAGTTATTTTATTTCCATCATTAAAAAACATACAAAATTGAAAATAACAAAATACAATAAGATGGAGGAGGTACAACGAAAGGCAATAAGCCTGCAAAATGTTGACCCCCCTATACAATACTGAGAAATACTACCTTGCAAAAATACTACCAAAAACAAAGCAAACACATATTTACTAAAAAACAGTACAGACATGTAGCAGCAAGCTCAATAAACTTACAATACAATAGCAATTTGAATTAACAATATTTAGTGACCACAAAAAATAAGCATTACGCTGTTTAAAGATATATTTCGAATTAACCAAAATGTATATACTTTCACCACTCTGCAGCACTATTATAAAATGAAAACACAATGATTTCCAACTTTAGCGTTTTCACAGGATCAATCATACGAGTTTTTCACCGATATCCAAATCTCCATATTGATGGCGAAAAATTGGAGACGATCATGTGCTTTTAAAAGCCACATAAATTCTACATTTGAGCGCATTGAAGGATGAGACTGTTGTCCATTATAAAGTTCCTCAATGTTGATGCAATGTAACGAAAAGAGTCTTGGGCGCAGTAGTAACAACATATCCTGGCACGGCTTATGTTCTGATGAGTATCAAATTAAATCTTTGTATAATAATTTAATATCTAATGATCATTCACAAGGTTAATTTGTATCGGGAGAAATTTAAAAACGGTATTTTTATCTTGTTTTGATAACTTTGGGCAGTGATACATTATTTGAAAATATTGCAGTGCACGCAAGTGGGTAACGGGTAATAGTGCGGAATTCTTTAATAAAATCCAATTACTCTATATTTGAATAAGCTTTTAAGCTTAAAAGACCCACGAGTCTGGATACCGATTTTAGTATTAATGTTGTTCAAAGATATCGTGTCTAGTATGTTCAGATCCAGAGTGAGCGAATCAATTTGTCTTGTGCGTGAAGTTATAATATTTTTACATAGAATACTCAGTGGAAGCTGCAAATACATATGGTGTTAATTAAATCTGTTTATCTTTAATAGTAAATTCTATGGTTGAATCTATGCCACCTTTTCAAGTGTTGTGAATATTAGGAGTTCAATATTTTGGAAGAAATATGGTTATCAATGTCGATTGCTGTTGTTATTTTACTTTGTTTTGAAGTATATGTTTGTTGACACTTGTTGACACTTGATAATTGCCCTTCCTAGTATCAAATAGTATTATTTTTCAGGTGACTAACTTTTGATTACACTTATAAGAAAAATAAATAAATAATTAAATAAGGTGCGAAATAAATAAAAATCATTATCTACCTTGTCAAGCAAGATATCATTCGCCCACTAAAGAATTATTAAAAATCTTTTTGTTTTCATTAATGCAATTATAAAATCATAAAATAAAGAAAAATGTGAAATGTATGCCTACATGACATGCACAAAATTAAAAAGTACTACTTCAGGGGTGATAAAAAAAAAAGCATGAACTATCTTGCCGAGAATGATTACGGGCGTAGTGGTATCGTAAATACTGCACACAAAGGGGACGATATTTGAAATTGTATGTATTGTAGACAATCCATATCCTAAACCTATAGGGTTACTCCCTTTTAACAGGCAAAGCATTTGTGTAAGAATTTCGTTGCTACTCAGATATAATTTGAACTATTAACTTTGACAAATAATATAGTTGTTTTCACCATACAAATGTCGATTTCTTAATTTTATACATCATTATAATCTTATGTCAATTCGTTCCAATATAGTTTATTCCTCCCTGCATAAAAGCTATTAACAGTGACTAATATACACAGTTCAAATGCCATGGTGTAACGTTAAAGCCAAGGCTTATCATTTGCATGCATAACGAGTATGCCACGTACTTGTTCTACGATAGGTTACACTTCAGTTCAAATGATATTCATGAAATGTGAAATTTAATCTGTGACCTTCTTTGTGAACAAATTGCAACCTTAACCGCTACTCCAAACAGTATCTTACATTACCAGAAACAAGAAAGGACAACAGTAATATAATTAAGTATTTTAGTTCATGTAGTTTATGAAAATTACAATTTTCATAAACTACATTAACTATAACTCTAACACTAAATATAATCCTATTCCTATCCCAAAACTCTTATCCTTATCACTCCCTAACCCTATGAACAATAACGAAATGTCAACGTGCATGTCTATTGACAGGAGTAAACTCTAGGTCTTAGGTCTATTTTTGGTAAAATTGAGACTTGTCATTATACATGTACCTGGTTGGAAATGGGACGTCATTGAACAATTTTAGAACTTGAAGGGAAACAATATTATTCTGCAAACGTGTCGAAAATGATAATGTTGTTATTACAAAAGCCGACAAATAATAATTATCTCCAAAACAAAACAGATGTTTTGTGTGAGAGCTGGTACTCAGGACTCGTGTGAGAGCTGGTAATCAGGACAATGTTAACTGATGCAAATCAAACAACAATCTGCTCATGCGTAGGTGGAATAATCACTATAACATGCTGGAAATGTATGAAAATTGCACAGTTCATGTAAATAGGGCTCAAAATATTACGATATGTAAATAGAATAATAATAATTCATGTGTGATCTCATCAGAAATAATCAGAACATTGTTTAAATATAAATTTCTCATTCAAACGATGACCCCTCTCTTTGTACCACTACTTTTTGTATAAATGTAACAATAGTAGAATAACAATTATATTTTAATCACAGTTTCAAATATTTTTCTAGGGAGATTCCCGTTTTAATGTTTACGGGTTAGTAAACAGAACTGGCAAAAAAAATTAATTGCTACGTTTGCTATTGTTGGCAATATCAAAATTGAAAGAAAGAAAAGCCATGTGTTTATGGAAATTATTTCAAGATCTTTATTTAGTAGGGTTTCAAGGGTATTAGGATCTTTATTGGTACAAATTACATTAGTATCATCTGCAAATAGTATAAATTTAAATGATGTAGAGGAGCAGTTGGGCAAATCATTTATGTAAAGGAGGAAAAGTAAGAGACCCTGGATCGAACCCTGTGTAACTCCACAATGGATGGTATTAGTGGATGAATGTTTCCCATTGAAGACAACAAATTGTTCAAATTGTTGTCTATCCTTTAAATAATTTTTGATCCACAAAAAAGAAGTAAACCACGTTTCTGAAACCCGTAAATGTCAAAATGATGGTTAAAAGAAGACAAATAATTATATCAACATCATTAGAATGTTTATTTTGCCTTCTGGTAGAGTATATGATGTTTAATACAGACAAATATAAGACTCTGTTTGTCGTGTTACACGACACGAAGAATGGCTGTGTAGGACGAGAGTAAATTCTTTCTGCTATTAATTATAATACAAGAAATAAATTTCAATTTTATTCAGGAAACTTAACATTTATAGCAAGAAATAGCATTCAATATTTTATCGCCAAGGTTTGGTTCTAGCTAAAAGAATAAATAAGTAATAACATTTTATGAGTTATTCAATTGCAAAAATATGCGTATACAGAGAGCTAATAGCAATAGAACGTAAACTATCACACTGTTCATTTTCCTGACAAATACAGATACGTGTAGCTCGCAGGCCTAAAAAGACTCTTTTTGTTTTTAATTTCGGGGCTACCTTTGAACAAAAATCGTTCCCGTAAATTTAACTCTTGGGGATACTTGGTGGCTAAATACTCTAATTGATATATTTTGAGCCACGAGCCTAAAATTAGTTTCCTTTCAAGGGCTATTATCTATTAAAATCCCCATAATTTATTGATATTTTGGCATTTTGTGAAGACTGTATCAGAGGCGATATACATTTTTATTTTCTTCTCAGTTTTTTCTTTTTCTATTTTCTTTCTATCGAATGGACAATTTAAGGTCGGCTTTGGAGCAAAGTACAAAATTGACCCCAATATGCAAATTTTATGCAGGTGTAAACAACAGGTGCGACTTCAGGTTGAATTACTTTTTAAAGACACGGGGATCGTTTGTCAAAGCTTAGGGCATTAATTTTTCCAGAATTTGCTATATATCCTCCTTTAAGAAATTTCTTATCTTAGAGAGGGAGGCTGAAATTCCACCTGGCGTAAGTATTGAGCGGTCCCTGAGATTTTAATTTGTTTCCTCAACTCCTCATCCTATTTCATTGTATGTCTATTTGGATGTTGTAATGTATTTTCAAGTCTAAATGACATCTCTTGAAATAGCTGGTCTATTTCAGATTCCTTTCTCAGTAAAATTAAATCAATAAATCTGTCCTCAATTTTGATGAAGGTAGCCATAACTAGTGTGCATCTACGAAGAAAGAAGAATGCTTACTATCAAGGGGTTTCGTTGAAATTTTGGATACATGTCGCCTCATCCCATTTCATTGTATACATTCTATTGTATGTCTATTTGGATGTTGTAATGTATTTTCGAGTCTAAAGGGGGTAATCATTTCAGATTCCCTTCTCAGTAAAATAAAATAAATAAATCTGTCCTCAAATTTGATGAAGGTAAACACATCTAGTGTGTATCTAAATAAAGGAAGGTTTTTTTAAAAAAAAGGAAGGTTTTATTTCAAACTCTAATGGTGACCCGCAGGTCAAATTGCTAGAATTGTACATTAAACACAACGAAACAGATACAATGCAATTTGCAGGCAGGCTTAATCAGCGCCAATATTGCAACATTGAAACAAACAACTATACAAACATCCAATCCAACCCAACCCCATCCCCCAGTAGGCAATGAGGATAAAGTGCCTTGCCCAAGGACACAACACGTTGGCACGAGCGGGGCTCGAACTCACAACCTATGTATTATGAGTCGGGCGCCTTATCCACTCGGCCACACGTGCTTTCTACGAAGAAAGAAGAATGCTTACTATCAACGGGTTTCTTTGAAATTTTGGATACATGTCGCTACACTTTAGAGAAATTATGTGAATATGAATCATGGGAACAAGTTGTTCCTGATTTATTTATGACTTCCCAAATATGGTGGATTGTACTACTCGAGCTCCACACTTTGTGAAAAATGGTTACAATGCTTCCATATTTTCATTGTTAAGGCATATCGCTATAGCCACATTATTTCACAGAAACATAATTTAAGACATATGTAAAAAGTTTTCAAGGTGACTATGTCAGTATGGCAGTGTGAAAGAATAGCCTTTCTCGTCACCAATACACCAGATCGGGTGCTTTATCATAAGCTTCTCTTTTGTGTTTTTGGTACCTATAATTGCTAGTCAAGTCAAGTACTACTTGTTGTTTTTACCTCTAGTAAAATGGGTTGTATGCTCCAGAAACATTGGTTAGTCTTTTTAACTTAAATTTGTGATGCTGTTGTACATGAAGCATAGAACATTGTCAAAGAAGAGTATGAAACAGCTATTCAAGAACATGTTCCACTCGAGAAAAAGAAAAGCAAGAAGCCACTATGTTTGAAGTCTGGAGTAAAGCGGTCAATCAGAAATATAGCAGTACAAAGATAATGAGACGCTGTAGAAAGCAGAGTAACATAATCAACAAGAGAGTATAAGCCCAGGCAGATTACGAAAATCATAAGATATTTCAAGAAGAAATCAAAAGCTTTCTAGAGTTATGTTTGTGCTAAACAAAAACTGGTTAATTTTGTTAGCCGAATTCTTCGTCGCGGTTGAGGAAGTTATTGCCCTTTTGTCTGATTTGGATGGCCTCCCTGGCTCTCCATGAGAAGGCGTTTGAGTCTCTATCTATTTAATAATTTGACCCCCTCCCAGTCGATGACATGATTTCCTTGTGCTACGTGGTGGGTTATTGCGGACTTGTGCTGTTCGGTGGTAGCGAGCTTTCTGCTAGCTCTAGTGAAATTTTTGGTAGCGAACTTTTCTGTGTCTTTCTGATGCTCTTTCGTCCTTACCCCAAATGGCCTACCAGTCTCACCTATGTAAGATTTATTACATCCTTTGCACGAGATGTCATATAAAACTTCGCTGGTCTGATCAATGTCTTTTTTTTAAAGTGTTATGAATTTAAGAAGTGTGTAACTGGTTTGAAGTACATGTTGACTCTAGATATTTGAACATTGCTGGTATAAAATAGATTTCGGGGTTAAATGTAAATGTTGAGGTACCTTTAATACACAATTCAAAATATAAGCTCAGAAACAATCCCTATACATTTGGTAAAATGTACACACTTTAGATTTCACATGGCGCTGAAATGGTTTGGACACATTGCTTGGAGTTTCATGAAGAATTACCAACTGACTACATACATCTAAAGATTTACACATGTTCCTATTATAAGTATAAGAAAGAAGCTTTAAATACAAGATTCTTAAACACTTGAAAACGTTCCTGCAATCTCATTGGTTCTTACCCGTGTGATATGACACGATATCACACGGGTCAGCGCATGTGCATCAACGCGATACGCGTGCGCGCTATTTGAACCAATCGGGAGTCGCATAGCACCAACGGGACTGATCGATTTTAAACCCTAGGTAGTTCCTTATCAAATGTAGGATTTAATTTGATTAAAATTTGTAATATACTTATGATATTTCTATTTGAATTGAAGTGTTTAAGAATGAGAATAAAGGTATTGTTTTTAGCCGCTGTCGTGCATCTATCGTCTCATATAACACGGGCGACATCATTATTTTTGGCGTAAAACAAATCGGCTCCGCCTCGTTGTTTTACTTAAAATAATGATGTCGCCCGTGTTATATGAGACGATAGATGCACGACAGCGGCTAAAAACAATACCTTTGTTCTCTAAGTATTAATTTTGTTGGTTGAACATTTCTACAATAATCGTGATACAAATTATAAATGTGTATTCATAACCTCATTAATAAACGCGATGCGTGCGATCCAATCATATTTTATTATTTGTGAAAACGCGAACGCAAATCGAGGTCATTAATATCTCACAATTGACCGCAAAATGCGTAATTGTTCCAATGTCGCACACAATTGACTTCTGCGTGCGCCGTATTGTGCGTCCAACGAACTGCGCGCGCGCTGGCTGCCGTATTTGGATTGCGCGCTACCATATTTGCACAGATTCTGATACGCACTTTTGTTATTGGTCGTTTTATTTTAGCCTGATCGATTTTGGGAAAGGGAAGATGTAAAAATTGTTTATTTTACAAACTTTTGAGGAAACTTTGTGTTATTTTGTAAAGTTAAAAGATCAAAGTGACGGTTATGAATGAGGTTAATAACTTTGCATCGGTTATATGTCGGGCATTGTGAAAAATCTAAACATTTTGCCTTTGGAACCTCGGAATATCCCTCGGGGCTGCGCCCCTCGGGATATTCCTCGGTTCCAAAGGCAAAATGTTTAGATTTTTCACAATGCCCGACATATAACCGATGCGCAGTTATTAACCTCTAAATAAAACATATTATGATTGTAACAGGAAGTAGAAGAGTGAGTGGTTCTATGAGATGGTTCACACATATTTATTTTATGGCGGAGACCGCAATACGGTATTAATTTCATTGGGAGAACGGGTTGGTGTAGTAGTCGATGCACTCGCCTCTCACCGATCACAGGATTGCCAAAATGCGACGACCTATTTCATATAGTGACATGTGATAAAAATGATTCATTTCGATAAACAAAATACATTTACATTCTTGTTTGTTTGTTTTGTTTTATATATGTTATCAATAGATAAAAAATCACTGATATTTTTCTTGAAAAAAAAAACGAACGCAAAGCAACAATTGTTCATAATCCTGAAAAGTTTCATAATAATCATAACGCGAACGTGCCTAATATCACATTATGCAAAGAATATAATGCAGTAGGTATGTTCAAATATTACATGAAGCTTAATTTAAGGATTATGAAACATTTCGGCGCTCATTTTTATTAAAAAATTAAATTAAATTACATGAGTTGTCTTTTTATCTAGAAAAACAGAGAATTCTGATGTAATAATTTAAATCGTAATAAATATTATTTTCATTATAAGTCAAGAATTAGATCAATATTCCTCCCCTTTTCTTGAATGGGAAGGGGGAAATACACATTGCAGAGAAACTTAAGATATAAAGCTATATAATACATGTAATGTGATATAAAGTGAATTAACAGCACAAAAAATTATTTTTTATTCTCATTATTCGGAAAAATTAACAGCACAGATTTATCTGCGATAAGTAAAACTTTAGATGGAATCGTTGGGGAAATCATTCGGGTAGGAAACGAGAATATGGTATGACATGAGCCTGATGCATCGAACTAAACAAATTGGGATGTGTACCATTACATGTTACCAAATGATAAAGCAAATAAAATGTGAAATGAAACTTGCTATCTTTAACAAGATCAGCATTATTTGCATTAGGTATTTCATTGCAACTTAGAAAATAGATTTGAGCACTCAGCATCCGCTCGAGTAAATTAAAACAATATATATTAAACATCAAAATTGCTTTCATTATTCAATCAATACACCCACTTTATTTTATTCTCCAGGCATTCAGTCAATTAACATGATTAACAAAATGTACAATAAATAGTGAAGATTGCGTACACGCATTGGATATCAGTTTCTCTTGCAAGCAATGTAACTTAATCTTTGCAAATAGCTGTGACACAAATTGTATTGACGTTATGCAATATTAATATCCCGCTCAATTCGACTTACAAATTAATTCATTAATTATTTTATCAAATGAAAAAAGATTCACTCTCATTTGTAAACTATTCGCAAAAATTCATACTAATCAGATCGCTTTTACCGTCCTGACGTCACAACCCCCTCCCACACCAGTACCAGACAATTCGATCACATTTTCTTTCCACATAAGTCCTGTCCCAATATTGATAAGAGCTTTCTACGCTTATGACGGACCATGTGACTTTAAAAGCCTCTCAAATTCGAGCGTATCGATATAATGAGACTGATGTCCATTATAAGATCCTCAAGGTTGATTTAATGTAACAAAAAAGTGCAGAAAAAGTATCATGTCAGGTCTGATGTTCTGATGTTCTGATGAGTATCAAATTAAATCTTTGTACGATAATTTAATATTTAAAGATCATTCACAAGTTTAATTTGTAGCCTGTCGATAAAAGATTAAAAAATGTCAGTATTTTTACCTTCTTTTGAAAGCCTATGGCAGTGATACGTTATTTGAAAATATTGCAGTGAA
Source organism: Amphiura filiformis (assembly GCF_039555335.1). NCBI lineage: Eukaryota > Metazoa > Echinodermata > Ophiuroidea > Amphilepidida > Amphiuridae > Amphiura > Amphiura filiformis. The sequence continues at coordinate 14,347,712 of NC_092642.1, read as the reverse complement.
GGCAAGTGGGTAACGGGTAATGGTGCGGAATTTTCTTAATAAAATCCAATTACTCTATAAACTGTTAAGCTTAACAGACTCATGAGTCTGAATACGGATTTCATTAATGTTGTCCAAAGATAGTGTTTCATATGATCAGATCCAGAATGAGGGAAGCAATTTTGTCTTGCATGTCAAGTTACAATTTTTACATAGAATACTCATTGGAAGCTATACATACATTTGGTGTTAATTATATCTGTTTATCTTGGTAGATTCGATGGTTCCCTTTATGTCACCTTTTCAAGTGTTTATGAATTTAAGGAGTGCAATGTTTTGAAGAAATATGGTTATCAATGTTAATTGCGGTTATTGTTTTACTTTGTTTTTAATTTAAGATAGATTTCGAGTTAACCAAAGTGTCACCACTCTGCAGCACTTTCAAAAAATCCAAACACAAAGATTTTAAGCTTTAATATTTTCACAGGATCAATGATACAAATTACAGGTTTCCCACTGATATCAAAACTTCCATCTTGACGAAAAAGGATGAGGTTGTTGATCGGATCGGAACATGTGCTTTTAAAAGCCACATAAATTCCACATTTGAGCGCATTGATTGATGAGAATGATGTCCATTATAAGCTCCTCAATGTTGATGCAATGTAACGAAAAGAGTCGTGGGCGCAGTTGAAAAACATATCCTGGCACGGCTTATGTTCTGATGAGTATCAAATAATTCAAATCAAATCTAATGATCCTACACAAGGTTAATTTGCATCGGGTAAAATTTAAAAACAGTATTTTTATCTTGTTTTGAAAACTTTGGGCAGTGATACATTATTTGAAAATATTGCAGTGAAAGCAAGTGGGTATCGGGCAATGGTGCGGAATTTCTTTAATAAAATCCAATTACTGTATATTTGAATAAGCTTTTAAGCTGAAAAGACCCACGAGTCTGGATACCGATTTTATTATTAATGTTGTTCAACGATATCGTGTCTCGTATGTTCAGATCCAGAGTGAGCGAAGCAATTTGTCTTGCGCATGAAGTTATAATATTTTTACATAGAATACTCAGTGGAAGCTGCAAATATATATGGTGTAAATTAAATCTATTTATCTTTAGTAGTAGATTCTATGGTTGAATCTACGCCACCTTTTCAAGTGTTGTGAATATTAGGAGTTAAATATTTTGGAAGAAATTTATGGTTATCAATGGCGATTGCTGTTGTTGTTTTACTTTGTTTCGAAGTATAAGTTTGCTGACACTTGATAACATTGCTAGTATGAAATGGATTTTGGGGTTAAAAATCTTGAGCTTCTTGAATACAACATACAACATGTTATTACAGGTACGATACAATCACTATATATTTAGTATATATATCCATATCCATATATCCATATATCTTCACTATGAAAGGTAAAGATTTTCATTTGATCGTCGGCTTTTCAACCCAAGCTACATACACTTTAAGTACATTATCATTAGATTTATAAAGTTGCCTTCGCAGCCGACTGATGAGATTTGATATTGTATGTAAGTTTGTAGACAATTCATATCCTAAAGCTTACTTCCCTTTAAACAGGCAAAGCATTTGTGTAAGAATTTCGTTGCTACTCAGATATAATTGAACTATTAAATTTGACAAATAATATAGTTGTTTCTGTTTTCACCATACAAATGTCGATTTCTTAATTTTACACATCATTATCATTTTATGTAAATTCTATCCAATATAGTTTATTCCTCCCTGTATAAAAGCTATTAACAGTGACATTATACACAAATGCCACGGTGTAATGTTAAAGCCAAGGCTTATTATTTGCATGCATAACGAGTATGCCACGTACTTGTTCTGCGATAGGTTACACTTCAGTTCCAATCATATTCATGAAGTGTGAAATTTAGTTTGTGGCATGCATTCCTTGTGAACAAATTGCAACCTTACGAACCACTACTCCAAACGGTATCCTGCATTAAATACCAGACCCAAGAATTGACAACAGTTATATAATTAAGTATTAATTTTCATAAACTACATGAACTATAACCCTTCACTAAATATAATCCTAATCCTATCCCAAAACCCTAATCCTTACCACTTCCTAACCCTATGATGAATAACGAAATTTCAACATGCATGTCCATTGGCAGTGATACGCATAAATCCTTTTGGTTGATGCCCGTAGGAACTTATTTTACGACGGGTGGTGTGTGGCCCGAGGTGCCGAAACCTTGATAATTTTGCCTCTATCTGAGAGGTTTGGTTATTCTATAGGTCTGAGTAGCACCTAAACTGCTTGCTTAGCGCACAAAAAAACCAGGGATTTTAGGTTTAAGATAAGTTTATTAAGTGTATTTTTCGAGCGGATCGTGGACAATAATTCGAAGGAGACCCATGCCTAAGGATTTCCGGCGAAAAAATAGCCATTTGAGCGGCACAATCCCGTATATCTTAAATAGATGTGAGTATTGATGTAGAGTAATATTCGGGCAAAGTTGGGCATAATTCTTAAGGAGAGACAAAGACCCAAAGTCACAAGCACCTTTCCCAAAATTCCCTTCTATACATAACAAAACACACTGTTTGTATAAGTCAACAAAAACTGTTTTAATTTTGAGTGCAGTATTCATAGCCATTGTGTGTACATAATAAATCATAAAAATCTCAACATTTTGCAGGCTTATTGCCTTTCGTTGTACCTCTTCACATATATTAATACAATAAATTAATTTACATAATAAACACTACTACTACTACTACTACTACTACTACTACTACTACTACTACTACTACGTGAGAGGAATTGCCATGAAATTTAAATGTAACCAAAGTAAATGATCAAATAATCAGTAATTCGGGCACCAGTATTCACCTATACTGCGCCAATAAAGTATCCTTACACTTGAAAAAATAATCACAATTTCAAAACTGAATTGAATCCAATGTGACCTCAAGAAGTAAAGTTATAAGCAATTGAATAGACGAAGGTCCAGTTTTAAAAGTGACGAACTGGCATATACAAGGCGCAAAAAGATTCCAACAAGCGCAATAACGAGACAACACGGTTCTTCAATGAAGCGTCATTTAAAGCACTTTTTATTTAAGTTTTACTTCTCTGTACTTTTCATAACTTTCATTTTATTTGTCAGTTCTTTTGTTTCATTTTTTCTTTTGTTCCTTTTGTTTTAAATTAAAGCCAAACGCATAAATTAGCCATTCAGCACTCTCAAACCAGATGTTTAGTCTGTGGAGTTTTGAATAGACCAGTTTGTCACTTTTAAAACGGGACCTTCGTCTAATCAAATGCTTGTAACTTTGCTTCTTGAAGTCACATTGGATTCAATGTGGTGTCATAATGTGCAGGATTAGATAGTGCATATATTAAAAAAACTAATTTACCCCAATATTGTTCAGTTTGGAAATTGTGATTATTTTTTCAAGTGTAAGGATACTTTATTGGCGCAGTATATATCAACACAATACGCGGATTTAGGGTTTTCTACCGGAATTCAATAAGCTTATTGCATATTCATAACCTCATTAATATACGCAGCAAGTGCGATCCAATCACAGATAATAACTTTTAAATACGCGGACGCAAATGCATGTCATTGAAAAAGTATAATGGCCGCGTCTCGTGATGTAGCTAAAAGTGCGCTCTACAATGACCGCGTTACGTGACATGTTACGCGTTCGAACAATTACGCGGACGCTGGCCGCTGTATTTGGACATCACATGATTGCGTGCTAGTGTGATTGATCGCTAGATGTATTTCCTTAATGGGCTATTCGATTTTTTACAGGAAAAACGACAGATAAAGTTAAAATTGTGTTCTGTTTTCAAATTAAAAGAAGAAAATGTGACGTAAATTTAATTTAAGAAAGTGAAAAGTGACGGTTATGAATGAGGAATTATATTCCTCAGTTCCAAAGCACAATGTTTAGATATTTCACAATACCCTCAAAAGATTAACTCTAAACAATAGATACAGTTCGGAGGTTAATCAAACTCCAATGTTATGCAATACGCATACTTAGTATTACATTTTAGGAAGATATTTTGGCACAAAATTGACTTCCGGTATAAAAACCCTAAATCCGAGTATTGGTGTCAAGTAAACCACGTGTCAAAATGATGGTTAAAAGAAGACAAATAATTATATCAACATCATTGGAATGTTTATTTTGGCTTCCGTTACAGTATATGATGTTTAATACAGACATTTACAGTCTGTTTGTCGTGTTACAAAGAACGGCGGTGTAGGACGAGCGTAAATTCTTTCTGCTATTATAATACCAGAAAGAAATTGAATTGAAACGCCTATGACCTTGAAGCCAATTTAATTCAGCTTCAGAAAACGTAACATTTATAGTAAGGAATAACATTCAATATTTTATTGCCAAGGTTTGGTTCTAGCTAAAAGAATAAATAAGTAATAAAATTGTACGCTCGTATGAGTTATTTTTTTAATTGGAAAAATATGTGTACAGAGAGCCAATAGCAATAGAAGGTAAAATATTACACTGTACATTTTCCTGACAAATGTATTTTTTTTATATAAAAAATACGTGTAGTTCGCAGGGCTCTTTTTTGTTTTTAATTTCGGGGCTACCTTTTAACAAAAATCGTTCCCGTAATTTTAACTTTCGGGGGGTATTTGGGGGCTAAATGCTCATAATCGATATATTTTAGCCACGAGCATAAAATGAGTTTCCTTTCAAGAGCCCCGTAATTTTTTGATAATTTTCTGAAGACCGTATCACAGGCGATATGATATTTTTTTATTTTCGTCTCAGTTATTTCTATTTTCTTTCTATCGAATGGGCAATATAAGGTCGGCTGTAGAGCAAAGCTTTTTGCAATAGTGCAAAATTGACCCCAATATGCAAATTTTATGCAGGTGTAAATAACAGGTGCGACTTCAGGTTTAATTACTTTTTAAAGACACGGGGATCGTTTGTCAAAGCTTAGGGCATTAATTTTTCACGATTTTGCTATATCCTTTAAGTAATTTCTTATCTTAATGTGGGAGGCTGGAATTCCCCCTGGCGAAAGTATTGTGCGGTCCCTTACATAAAAATCTGGTAATGTATTTTCTAATGTAAAGGGATCTCTGGAAATAGCTGGTCTATTTCAGATTCCCATCTCAGAAAAAATAAAATAAATAAATCTGTCCTTTCTTTATTTGATGAAGCTAGCCACATCGTTTCGTTGAAATTTTGGATACATGTCGCCACACTTTAGAGAAATTATGTGAATATGTATCATGGGGGAAAAGTTGTTCCTGATTTGTTTATGACTTCCCAAACTTGGTGGATTGTAGAACTTCAGCTCCACAGAGTAACATAACCATGAAGAGAGTAAGAAAATCCCAGGCAGATTACGAGAAGAAAATCATGAGAGATTTCAAGAAGAAATCAAAAGCATTCTACTAACAGTTATGTTTGTGCTAAACAGAAGGTTTTTTAAAACACAAGGATCTCCAAATAGGAGGATGAGCAGGGCGATTTTACAAAGACTGGGAAACAAACAGCTGATGTTTTGAAAAACTTCTCTCAGAGTGTCTTTACGCGCAAGAACCGATGGGAGAACCACCTACTTCAGCAGACCGTAAACCAGACATGTAAGAGTTCAGTGAAGCAGAGTTTACTCTGGAAGATGTAATCACGATAAGTCACCACAAGTACATGATAACGTCCTCAAAGAATGCAAGAATGGGATGGCTGTCCCCTAGTTCATGATCTTTAAGAAACCTCTAGAGGAAGGGTATGCCCCTGACGACACGCAACTGGCAGGAGTTTCATCGATGTTCAAGAAAGGGTAAAAAATCATGCCTGCTACTACATACCAGTCTGCCTTACCAGCGTTCCTTGTACATGTTGTAAAATCATCGAGTCGCTACTCGTAATCCTGTCTGCCAATACAACCTACTCTCAGAAGATCAACACGGGTTCAGAAGTGGAAGATCATGCATGACCAACTTACCACTCTAAAAAGACAGGAAGCTTGGGTGAATGATTCGGAGTGGATGTCATATATCTTGACTACGCAAAGGCCTTTGACACAGTCCCTCATAAGTTAGCTTAACTATATCTCCAGACTGAGAGCAGACTAAGAATGGATCAATGATTTTCTTTAGAATAGAAGACGTTCGGGCATGAATCAAATCAAGGTAATAATTTTTGACAGCAGTGGATGTTCTAAAAATATATTTTGTGAATTTAGAATATTATAATTGTCGTCTGCAATCGCTACTGCCGTGATAAGTATAAATGCAAAAGCGACGGGCGATGCATCGCAAAATTCTGCGATTGCCAATCGCTTTCTATAGCTCGGCGATCGAGTATAAATTCAGCTTTATATTTAACCGGACTTATGAGAAACTATAGCATTGGAAGTCTCTTAGCAAGTACAGAGCATTTTAATATTTTGTTTACATTGATTATTAAAGAGTATCTTTTAACATGCATGACCTAGCACAGAATAAGTAGATGAACTTAGTTTTGGGCCTGCCTTAGGTGAAAATTCTCTTCCTCTCCCAAAATGTTCTTATAAGGTTTGAAATCCTACAATTGTGTTCAGTTACTTTAAAGAATAAAATTGTACAGTTTCTTCTCACCCCCCCCCCACACACACACACACACACAGCTTAGCACGTCTTGTGCACGTTAAGCGTCAGAGCTATTCGAAAAGAGAATGGGGACCATCCCCAGTTCTGATATCTGCAATCAATCATAGGTTCCATTATCGTGCATAGGTAAACTGTGCAAGCAAAGTCCGTGCGTTGATACTCAAACAATTGAGGTAAGCACGTATATAGGAAGGAATGAAGGAAGGAAGGAAGGAAGGAAGGAAGGAAGGAAGAAAGAAAGGAAGGAAGGAGAGAACACTTGGGGGTTTACTTCATTTCTGCCATTATAAACAACCACGCAGCAAATACAAGTACTGTCGTACACGATGCGCTCAAAACTCAGTATATTTACTATAAACACGCTTACACATTCTGTGACTGTATTCGGTGATGAACAACATTGACCCCAAAAGACAATGAGCAAATGGCATTTCTAATGCAAGAGTTTTATTTATAGAGCTATTAAAGCGTGATAGATTGCATCGTAGAGTACATTAAATATGACGGATTACCTTTTTTCATAGATGTAGCCCATTAACTATCATTCCTTTTGGTAACAGTAAACACAAAATACAAAGGGCAAAATGATACATTAAAATAGTTAAAAACACTCTAGGTAGAGATTATTTTATAATTTGAATCCCTGAGGTGATGAATATATTTATAATGTATACTTCATGAGTTTGCCATTCTGTATCTTTAAAGTCACCAGCACTTAAGTGATAAGCAATAAAAATCTTGAGCAATAAGCTGTATCGTTATACGTTAGTGTTGCATGCTCCGGGTTGTTGCTTGGGATACAAAGAATACTGTTTATTGGTGAAAAAAAATCCTATGGGTTTTTTCGATAGCGACTGGAGTATAAAATGAACAAGGATTGCGTGACCTGCATAATTTGAATGGCGAAGTAGCTGTAGCGATCATTTTGTCAATAAAAGTTGTTTCATGCAATAAATATCTTGAGCAATAAGCTGTATGTTTGCTTGGGAAGCAAATACTGTTTATTGGTATAAAAGAAGAGTTTTTTATTTATTTCTATGGCGACTGGGGTATAAATTGAATAAGGATTCCGTGACCTGGATATAAAATGAATTTAAATAACGATGCAGCTCTAGCGATCATTTTTTCAATAAAAGTTGTTACATGTAACGTGATCGTCCAAGGTAGCGAAGAGTAAGAAGGGGAATACGGCTTTCTGTGTTCTTCGAAATGCAAGCCAGCTTATGCTTGCCAGTCTTGAATCCTTATGGGCTAATCATCTACACAGTCTGGCAGTCCATGTTGCAGTCCATGTTTTGAATTTACTCCCAGACACAATGACCATGCAGACTGTAGTTGGAGAGATCACTAATTGTAGAGCTTAGTCCTTTAAGTACCGTGTAGGCTACATAAACATCTTTAGGATTATGATTTAGCAGAGGGTTCTTTTCACTCTCCTAAGCTGGTGTGAACCACTGATTAGCCCATAAGGATTACTGTTGCCTATATTATGTTCTTGACATAGTCGTTTCTAATGCGCTATTGTTCACCTTGCATTTTATAGTAAAATGGACCGTTTGAGTTGCAAATGTTTGAACTTTCAAATCCAACACGTATAGATATTCTAGCCTCAATTATTGAGCACTAGCTTTTATCCTTCCGGACCCCGTGACTATCAACATTGCAAGCAAATTATTCAAAAGATGGAGAGTGTTTCACATTCAGCTGACAATACTTTCAATCAGATATTTTACAATATCTTATCATTCCTTTAAAACTATCACCAACATCGAGTAAATTGTGTCCCAGTTAGATAAACATACGAGTAACTGTAAACCCATGCATTAAATAGCTGCGCAAACAGTCACTACATGTAAAATGTCCCGAGCGAGTTTTAAATTTCCTATCCCCATTATAGGCCAGGTTGTGTAAGGCAGTATGATTAACCTCTTTCCGCTGTTTTTAAGATTTGTGTGTCCCAATTTTCGTAAATTACGCTCCAATCTTGATCGTTTCGAGAAATTTAAAAGGGCGAGATGGCAGATTACGCAAAGCTTAATACAGATTCGCGTTTCACTTGTACGTGTACGACATTCAAATGAGTAGGGTAAATTGCACAACTTTCATAAAAGGTAAAAAACCTCCTTGATATGATTATATTGATGCAGCCTTGACATACAGCATTTTGAAAGTTTAATCAACATTCTGGTTAAATATACCTTCATGATTTCTTTTTAGGGTTTGGTTTTAGGGTTTAGGGCTAGGATATGTTTTAGGGTTTTGGGTTTGGATTGGTTTTAGGGTTTAGGGCTAAGATTGGTTTTAAGGGTTAGAATTTGAGTTTAGGGTAGGGAGTGGTGATTAGTAATATTAAAATGTCGTAATGCTTACATGAAGGTAAGACCAGAATTCTTATTGAACATGTTGCTGTGCCTTGTATTCATATAAGGTTATTATACTACCAGGCGTGAGGTGATACAATCATAGGTATAAAACATGTGCAGATACGGTGAAATGTGTTATTTTGACCACTTTACTTGTATAACGTTTCGTTATTTTTCCTGTTTGGCACATTGGTCGCACATAATTTCCCGCTTACCCAATACACCCAGCCATATTGACATTTTTATGACCCCCACCCCCTTTAAACCTGGATCCGCGCCTGTATAATATAAATTACATGCTGTTAAAGAGTTAACTTGAAATGGCTCATGGCAGATTCCCTCTGTGTCCTTTAGGAATCGAATAGCAACGTTTGCAGAGTATTTTAGTGGGACTTAAGAGCACACCAGACACACCCAATTGCATTCTTAATACAAGGAATGTTCTTCTGATAAAGAATACTTTTGATTTTGTGAAATTCGCGATATAACACACATTTTAAATTTTAAATTTTTATAAAATTGATGTTTTTGATATTTTTGATATTTTTGATATTTAACTGTACAAGATGCATAAATCTAATGATACATGTAGCTGGGAGGAAAAGTCGTCCGTCGTTTCACAATTTTGACCTTTCGTATTGACGGTATACATTTTTACCCCTCGACATAAAAATTGTAAAAAAAATGTATATCTTCAATATTGGTTACCCTGCTCTTTCGTTCGTATTTAGTAAACACAAAACGGGTAGCTCGACGTTGAACAGCTTCTAGTTTATTTGTAAGCTTTGTTATATATGGGTCTCATACTGCACTACAGTACTCTAATGAAAGTCTTACAAGTGAGAAATATGGTAGTTCTTTTATGCATGCCTTAAGGATTCTTTTGATACGCATGAAACCAAAGTTTCTGTTGCCTTTAGCTGAGATATCAAGTTATTAATGACTTTTCTAGTTTACGTTGTGTGCTATGTTAACTCTCAGGTAGGGATATGATATTGTTTCTTCCCGTGTTTCGTTGTTGAGTTTGTGATTGTATTTCTTTGGGTTTTTGGAGTCTGTTATCCTTAACAAAAACAGTTGTCAGTATTAAAAACATTTGCTATATGTGTTCCCAGCTGTACTTATGTCCAGGTCAGATTGGAGAAGGTCAGCGTTAATATCATTGCTTATGGAGGCGATTTAGTCGAGCAAATCATTAATATACGAAAGAAAGGGCAATGGGATTATTAGTACAATGCCCTGTGGAACGCGTTACAATCATCACAACCTTCTGATTTCTTCGCACCAGGTAGTGTTAAATCCACGTGGGTTGACCATAAATGGTCGAGTTTTAGCAATAGCGACTGATGTGGTATGCGGTTGCTGAAATCCATTATGTCTGTCTGTTGTGGTTTGTCGACTCGAGGGTTGATCAGGATTAGTTGAAATTCATGCACATCAACGATTGCGGCAAGAGCCGTGTTATTCAGTTCCTATCTAATCCATCCTGATGTTGCATGATGCTCGAATTCACCTTACAACATATAAAGTTTAGAAACACTAGATGTATAGTTGTTTGGCCTAGTGCGATTCCTAAAAATATGGCAGCAAATCGGGCAAAACGCCGGTCTCGAGAGATCTCCTGCAGGTGGTCACCAGGGCTAGCATAATCTCCCTTTCCCCTGATACGGCGGCAAGTCCTGTAAACATGTTATGGTCTAGGGCAGTAAGTACCTTTTCGAGACCATTTGTTGTGATGTATATATTTGGCATGGAAAGATATTTGGTCTTGTGTGTTTTCCAAGTCTTCCTCTGTAAACTGTAAAAACAGTTTAGATTTTTATTGTTTTCAAATTCTAAGCTATCTGTTGACTTAATACAGCATAAGTATTGAGTATAATACCAAATGAAATGATTCCTTTTGAAATTTTTGATTTAGGAATACAATGTCTTGAATGATGTGGCACAGCTATTTCTAACATCTAACAGTCTGAGTTAGCAGTTCGGTTTACTGTCAATCAGCCTCAGTGTTAGTCACTTTTACCTTAAGAAACTTTTATCTTTTTCTTCAGTAAACTAGACACATAACGATCGAACCTATTAAGGGCGGTAACCTTGGCTGCAATATGTTTGTCAACCGATTTCCTGACTCTACTGCAAAATCTTCCCACATTACCCTGCTTACATTCACCATGAAAACACAAGATGCAATCCCCACGGCAAACACCCAGATGTAATGAAATCCAAATGAGAATGCAATCTTCCAGCTTTATTGAGAAACCACTACTGCAACGTTATACTTGGCACGAAAGTCCTAAGAGATTTCAGAGGCGTATTTTACATAGATAGTACATTCTAAAGGAGATATTCTTGTGAGAGTTTCCGCTTTCATTAGTATGTTTCCTTGGAGTTACTTTAAAATAACTCATGTCTACTATTTCGGAAAATTAACGTATTAAGGTGGGTCGGAGGGATGACCTAGCGCTGTTTGCGCTCAAATATTGACACAAATAAAGGTGACACAAAAAATGATTGTATGTGGTCGGTAGGAGGTCCCAATGCTTGATGTAAGGAGTGCCATTTCTGCCCTGTGTGCATGATTTTTTCTCGGCAGGTGGAAATCGCCTACAACTTTCGTTTGATATATTATCGGCTTTTCAAGAATCGCAAAACCTATGAAAATATAAATGTAATTATTAGTTTCCTGGAGTCGATACCTTTAGGATCAATGTACTAATCATGTTAATATTAATGCTCTCAATATAAGAAGTCCCAAGTTTGGAGACATTTTCTCAAAATGTCAATAGCTGTCTCAAGAACCATTACTCGTTGATGGTCGATAAACGTCCCAATAAATCGGACTTAGTCACCGGTCAGTTCTACAGCATAGATATCCATGGCTAACGATGGTTAACTATGGAAACATGTTAAAGGACATCAAGAAAATTTTCTAAGTTATTTATTTTGAGCTCTTTCGAGACGAGTAATGGATGTATTCTGTAGATTTAGGTTTTGTCTGTGACTGCTAATGTGAGGCCGTCGTAGGTCGTACGGGGCTCAAACTCGGTGGGTAAGTGTAGTTCTGTCCTGGCAAGAAGAAGTTTATGTTCGTTAAGTCATCCGACCCCGGGGCCCCCTCCAAGGGGTCATTTGAGGTAAAATGACTAAAAACTGTCATATGGGCATGAAACTAGGTCGTACGGGGCTCAAACTCGGTGGGTGGGTGTAGTTCTGTCCTGTCAAGAAGATGTTTATGTTCGTTTTAAAGTAATCTGACACCGGGGTCCGCTCCCAGGGGTCATCTGAGGTCAAATTACTAAAAAGTGTCGTATGGGCATGAAACTTGGTAGGTACAGTCAACATTTAAAGCAACATTTTTGAAGGTCATTTTGGGGTCATCCAAGGTCACCACGGGTCATCTGAAGTCAAATAAGTAAAAACTCATATATGGGCATGAAACTTGGTGGGTACAGTCAACATTTAGAGTTATAAGTTTAGATCATTTTGGGGTCATCCAAGGTCACCCAGGGGTCATCTGAGGTCAAATTACTCAAAACTGTCGTATGGGCATGAAACTTGGTGGGTACAGTCAACATTTAGAGCCAAATTTTTGGAAGGTCATTTTGGGGTCGCCAGGGTCATCTGAGGTCAAATTAGTAAAACTGACATATGGACATGTCACCATCAGCCTGGTAATCGCGCCCAGCCGAGAACCGCCAAATATGGTAACCGCCTAGTCTATTTTAAAACTGATGCATCAATGACTATGTTCATCATGTCATTATTGTATCATTCTCACATACATTAGGAAATGAATTTGGAGAATAAAGGCCTTGCATGTGATCTGACATATCATCCCGTAAATATGGCGGACTACTCAAATGCATTCAACAAAAGCATGATTGCAATCAAATAGGTTGATGACAACATTTGATTGAATGGACTGCACTCCGCCATAACTACGGTGAAGGACACCGGCTCAAATCCTTTGTTTGGAGCCAATCGATAATTTCATGCAGGGCCTCTATACTTTCTGTTAATAAAATACTATGCTGACCTCACACTCCAGTAATTTCAGATCATTGAGCTCAGTACATTAATACATCAAAGAATGTCTTCCAATTCATGAAAACAAATAGATAATCTGCATATCGGATTAAAAGCTTGAGGCATTTCAATTGCAAGGCCCATTACTTATACACCAACAACAACATAGGCCTACAAGTGTATATAATGTAGCATGTGCACACATTATCATGTTGTGGATGGTGAATCAAGCTGCAGTGCCTACCCATTCCCAAATAAATGCAGTGACCAACCGGTGGTGTTCACTCATGATTGACGTACTGATCATTATGTATGATTTAAACTCATAGGTTTTGGCAATTTGGGAGGGGTGGGTTCAAAATGACCCCATAGGATTATACGGGGTAAAAATTTCAAATTGCTCAAATACCCCTTTCAAATATATCAAATTATTTAAATAAATAAATAAATGAATGAATGAATGAATGAATGAATGAATGAATGAATGAATGAATGAATGGATGAATGAATGAATGAATGAATGAATGAATGAATGAATGAATAAATAAATAAATAAATAAATGAAAAAAAATTGAACAAATTGTAGCGTAGCATTAAAATCATAATAACCTTTGCTGGCAGGCGGATTCGAACCAACGATATTGACATTACCAGTCTGATGCTCTAACACTGAGCTATGCCATCATCTAGTAATGAGGGTCAAGGTTTTTAGCGTATACAGTGTTTGTCTGTGAAAATGCCGCCTTGTGAAATAAATAAATATAAAGTCTCAATTTTTAATTTAAATTTATTTGATAATTTTCTAACCTATATTTTCTTTAGAGCAGGGACAAATATTTCCCCTTTTATCCAATTTGGCCGCTAAATACGAATCTACTTCTTTTATTACTGATTTAATTCCGCGATTTGTTCCATTCAGCAATCTCAAAGATTAATGTCAAGCATCTCACGACAGATATTTAGTTGGCTTAGTGGTTTTGCACAGTGCTTTTTAACCGGGAGGTACCGAGATCGATTCCCACCTCTGCCTGCAATTTTTTTCAAGACTGGGAAATAATAACCTGACATTCGCCGCTGACATTCGTACTGCAGAAGCGGAGTTGTAACTTGTTAAACTTTGCTCCTTCCGTAAAAGGGTACATTATTTTGGCACTACATTATTTCTTTTTTCCACATTGCTGGTAGGCCCCTATTAAATATCAAATGGTCATAATTGGCGGTCACTTCAAATCATCGCCAACTGAACGAGGTTCAGGAATGTACTCTCATTGTTAATTGTTGGTTAATCCACCACTTGAACAGGACTTAACCAAAGCAAACAAAGACTTAAGCTTTTTTACGAATGCTATACATAAGTATAAGCTTATTATCCTCTTCAACAATAGGATTAAAGATTGGTGCTTGACTGGAATTACGTGCTAGTGTCATTGGTTATTGTTAAAAGGCAATAAGGTGTGTAATTGCAATATTTCCTCTGAATTCAGTATCGAAGTTACGTAATGTTACTATGTCAACGGGATCACGCGCTAGAGTAATGAACCACGATCGAAATGATCACCACATAAAGTATATGGCACACGAAGGCATACCAAAGTAGCGTGATCCGGTAACCAAGAGAATTACGTAACCACTTCGATGCTGAATAGGAAAGACTCTCTACATCGAACCATGGAAGTAAGAGACATGGAAGCTGGTCGATCCAACACCTATTGAATTATTTACGTAACATTCTATAGAGGGTCCGTATCAAGCTATTGTGATAACAATGTAGTCAGCGTGTCCTTGATGTGGATCAGACTTGCCGCCTTTATTGCCAGTTCGTTTATTTACAGGTTTATTATTTTGAGCAAAAAATCGTGTTTTTCTTGATTATGTTTCAAGTATGTTGTTTTATTCGGAAAAAAGTGACAGGGATGTTAGATTTGTAATCCATAATTACAGAAATCCATTCAAAATATCGATTTCTACCCTATACTTACAGATTTTCTTAAACTTCAAAATATTGGAAATCATGCATTTACGTCTAAACCGCTAATTAGCGGTAATAATTGATATGCGCACTTGGCACATGCTTTACATTATAAAATGAATCCCGCATCTATTTGTGTGCCCGGGGCTGCCCGAAATTGCTGTTGACCAGAATGTTCCAGAGTCGGGTATTATCTTTACATTTTGCGTGAAATAAATTGTATTTCATTTCATTTTCTGTTTTAAAACTGCTATCTGAAAGTCTAGCATATATATACATTTAATCGGTAGGTTTTCACATAATTACATACTTTTAATAAAATTGTATAAATTAAACTGATAGCATTCTGACCATTACGTAGGGATTTTAGAAAATCTGTTCGTGTTCATAAAACTAGTCATGCACTGCGGTAATATAACACAGCCCATTCTCAGGACTTACTACACGACCTCGTACTGCTATTGATTTTTAAGCGGGAACTTTGATTTTAGACATGGTACACGTTGACTCAATTGTTCCACTTTCAACTATACTGCTTTTGTTCAGTATCGCGGCAAGTATGATACTCACATTGATGTAGTA
The DNA here is from genome assembly GCF_039555335.1 of Amphiura filiformis. Taxonomy (NCBI): domain Eukaryota; kingdom Metazoa; phylum Echinodermata; class Ophiuroidea; order Amphilepidida; family Amphiuridae; genus Amphiura; species Amphiura filiformis. The sequence continues at coordinate 14,332,150 of NC_092642.1, read as the reverse complement.
TTTGACCAGCTTCCATGTGTATTACTTCCATGATCGAACCATGGATGCTGGTGGTTCGAATTAAGCCCGATCCTGACTCCACTTCGCAGCGGTATGCGATGCTGCGATGCTTTTCAAACATCTCAGCATCCCGCGATGAAATTAAAATGTACAGGTGGAGTCAGTATCGGGCTTTAGGAATAAAACCCAATTAGAAATGATGCGCTTGAGAATTCAACAATATAAATAATGGTAGCTCTATTATAATACACATTAATGATAAAATTCCAAAATATAATACGTTTTTTTTTTTTTTTTTTCACGTGGTAGCGATTATATTTTTAAATAAGTTTCAAATGAATAACAACAAGACAAGTGGCCGACTGGCCGAGTGGTCTAAGGCGCTAGGCTCATAGAGTACTAAGCGTTGCGCCGTGAGTTCGAACCCCGCCTCTGCCGAACTTTAAAAGAAATAAATTAAAATTTGACTTTTTTTAATTTCATATCTGGGAAATGTGACTGGGAGAATATATGTATGGTGTGGAGTGGTGTGATAGGGCATGTACTTTAACTGGCCGGCGCGATCCGGTGACTAAGTCTTTATTGGGTGTTTTATCGGCAGTCAACGAGTAATGCAACTGAACCAATACTAGGCTTGTTTGTACTGATTTTAAAGCATTTTTCATGCTGATTCCAAATATGGTCATAACAATTTACAATTCTGGAATTTTTGAATATTTTTTTAGATTGTCGTCTGCAGTCGACACCCGCGTGGAGAGAGTTAAGCAGAGCAGTTTTTAGTTAAAGTTTAAAACTGGGGCAATATGGCTCCTGTCGCTATCCCACTCGTCTTAAGCTACGAGTAGATATTTGATTTCCTGTTTTCTATTGTGTACATGTATTTCTCTTGTTCATTTGTTACATTCTATGCTGCGGAAAATAATCAGAAAAACCCGTACTATTGATTTGGTTTATTTAAAGCAAGTGAGAAAGCCACATCAACTAGAAACGAAAGTCACTAATGGATGATAGAAGTACCAAAAGCTTTTATTAATCCTTTCTGCATTGTAGTGTATTCATTCGATAGTAAACAATGGCGCTTTTTCCTAATGTAAGTTTTGTCATTAGAATAATCAAGCCTGCAATTCATTAAATTAAGTCAGATTCCACGTATATGGTCAATTCCAGCCAAAGCGGGCCAAAATTCTCTCTGGGAGCCATTTTGAAAATGTTTTCCTTTTCAATTCTAGACTTATCAAATGAGACGATCATGTCTAGTGAATCATCAGGTGGAAGTGCCATCGGATTGAAAAATAACTTTTCTTGCTAGACCAAATAAAGTGTTAAATGCGCATATACATGTTACCCACGAATTCAAGCATTTTTCACCTGTTGTACGCCATAAAATGTCACTTTCTTTAATATCTTCCAATATTTTATGTGTGACTCATATACACTAGAAATCGGTGAAGACTTTGAACGTAAAATAGAATTTTATTACATATATCTACAAAGAAATATTTTGGTTATTACAAATTTTAAGAAAGAACCAGGTGTACAGTTAAGATTGTGTCAATTCTTCGAACTCTTTCCAAAGTGGCTGTCATTTAACATTACTGTATTATTTCGAAAGATTAGAATAAATGCTTCATATAAATATAAAGTTAGATTTTGTATCTCGTCGCAGGATGAGGATTTTGGATGGATTCGTGGGTAACAGCGTCTGGAAAATAGCAATTCCTATTATTTTTTTTTAATAAAAATAAAAAATACTTTTCCGTATGTCAATAATTCAGGCTGCAATGGCACTAAAATGAATTTTAATCAAAATACAGACTACATGGAATATTTAGAATGGATCATTATGGCATTTTGGGTATAAACATTTTGAGAATAATGAAGTTGCCAAATTCAAATAGACAGAGCAAACAGTTTTATATTATTATTTTAGTAAAATCATTCCATATTTTCATGCAGCAATATTCTATTAACTCGTGTTTGACAGTCCCTATGAACTAAAACACTATCAATACATTGTTAACTATAATTTAAGTAGGGATTCGTTGGTAACCAAAATGTTCGTGGGTAACACATATTTGAAGGTATGTATTGGTAAGCGGCAAAATAGAAAATATTACAGAAGGTTGGAAACCACCATGCGGTTATTCCTCCATTGTGTTTCAATGATTCCCGTTTCTCTAACCAATTGCATTTACCCAAAAATGGTAATTTAGGATAATCAATCAAAACTTCATGATACAGCTTCAGTATACCTTCAAGAGGACGCTATTAAACAGGACTGTTTTGGAACCTATTTCGCATGTTTTCAAAATGTTAAGATGCATAAGAAACATATAATTTACGAGTAAATCCTTGGATTCGTGGGTAACGCCGAATTCGTGGGTAAAGCTATAAGTACTATAGTACCGTTTGGGGTTTGCGTTTCTTAGGTGTATAAACTGTAAGTACTGTCAAAATTATAGCATACCCATGGCTTGAATATGTGCTGATTTAAACTTAAAATAAACAATCTCCTTATTTTTCAAGGTTAGCATCTATTCGGGATTCGTGGGTAACAAAAGTTTAAACCGTCGTAGATTCTTTTTAAAGCGGTGAACGTATTTTTGCGATTTACAATTTTAAGCGCTTGTCAAACTAAATTCAGTGTCCAAAGTCATTAAATGTTAATTTAAGTTATGGCAATTATATTTGCTGGACTCGTGGGTAACAGTTGATACGTGGGTAACGTCAAATTTGATTTTATGGAATTTTATGGGGAAAACGTATTTGCATAAAATAATCACTTGGACCTCAGAATTATAGAACGAAACTTCGTTTCATGATATAGTCATTTATGGCATATTCGCTTAACATTTTTCAGAACGATCATTTTATTTTTGATACGCGGGTAACAAAATTATTAGCCAAATTGACTTAATGGCCTCTAGAGTCCACAAACTTTGGTGGAATTCAATCGTTTTACATATGATGAGAGATCATGCAAACGTCTTTCTAACAGTAATAATTTCATTTTGATTGAAGGACATTCAATGACATATATGGTGCTTTATCTTTGAATTCGTGGGTAACGCCAATTCATTTAAGCTATCATAACTTGTCCCCTGGTATGACTTGCTAGTAAAGGCCTATATGCACAAAGAGAGCACATTGGACGTGACATGATATGCTCCATCAATAACGTGATTTCCTTTATTAATGACATTTTAAAGTGGAAAATTAACATAGAGAGAATTTTGTCCCGCTTTCGCTGGAATTGACCATATATGTAATATAAGCCAGTATTCCTGTAACCATGATACCTCCCTGGCGTTTTCGCGCCGTTTCAATTATTGTGCTCGTTTCTACAATTTGATTTATGGATACGAAAATAATATTATACAAGTTATTTTGTTATTCAGTACAATGTCTATATTATTGTGTTGCTTTGACCATGTGATTTCTTCTATTAGTCATTCTTTTTCCGATGCTGACACTTAAATCGAAGATGTTTTTGTCTGAAAGTTGTAATTGTAATGTCAAGCAGTTGGACAACAATGTTGGGTTTCACAAAATGCACGTTTTCTAATTCGTCGGATGTATTGACAAAGTGACCGATGTTGAGCTCAGCCAAAAACGCCTCTGAAAATGCATAATTTTCTGTACAGCACAAACCAACATAATGCGCAATATCAGTGCGAGTTTTCAATTTCCTGAACACCAAGTGAATAATATTATTATCGCTAACAATAGGCAGACCGATGCATTACCGTACTAATTAACGTGGGTAGCGGACCGCCCCTGTTAAATTTTCTATCATTTGGACCCCGCTCCTCAGCTGTTGAACTGTTTGATTGTTTTTGGAGACTTTTAATCGTATACAAAAGGAATCATTTTAGCTGCATAAGTCATGTTTGTATAGAAGGAAAAGAAGAAGAACGAAGAATGACTCGAAGAAAGGAGGAGGAAGAACAAGTAAAGAATTAATGTAGAATTATTATGCTTTGCTGAGCTGTACAACAATAGGCCAGTTATGAAGAATAACGCAAACAAATAGGTCACAAAAATGCTCGATAACTCATCCCATATTTATTCAACACAACTCTATCGCAAATGACGCTTAATATTTTGTCAATTATCCATTTCGGCGCGATAAGTGCCCGTTAATGTGGTTTTAAGTAGTGCCCCAAGACAGAACCCGAGGCATATTGACAATTAGAAAGAGAATCTGATGTGCAATAGATGAGAAGCAATTTCTCATGGGACCTCAAGTCATTTGTCACGAGGACGTGACGTGGCCATTTGGCTTTGATATAGATTTCCCCAACTCAATTAAAGTAGAAAATATACCCAAGTCGCCTGAGATGGGCAAGTAATGTTTCAGCTGACTTATTAATACTCATCGAAGCAACAGGAAACAACGTAACTCATTAGTAAAATTGCAATCGCTCAGCTCTAGTACTTGGAGTATACACCAGCTAAAAATATCTCAATTCTCGATGCTACTGGTCAATACATCATCAACGCAGAGATTACCATAAAACTTCATACTATTTTGAGGTTTTTGCATGAATGCTTTACTATAAACGGCGTGAGGAGGTTGGCAGGGACCCAAATATTATGTATCGCTATGATTTTCCTCTCTCGTGTCTATTCTATGCGAAATTATGATATCATAATGTTAGAGTCAACATTGATTTTGGCCATATGTCGCATAAACAACGGACCGTATTGAGAATAACTTGCTATGTAGCTTTATTATAATACATGCATGTTTTGCTGATATTGTGTCTGAAGTTTCTGAGTGTATATTGAATCATTTTGTAATCGATCAACATTAAACAAAAAGCCATATTACTGTGGTCCTTGGCCATACATTATATCAATGTTTCATTACCTAATGCGAGAGAAAATTGTATTTAGTGTAATTCATAAGTAGTAATACAACAGATGACATGGATACAGAGATGTAGCCCGGAAGTAGCCCACGGAAATATTACTTTGTCAATAAGATAAGAATCATGAGAGTAAAACGTCTATCTTGATCATGTAAAAGAATGGAATACTTGATGTGATCGAGTCAGGGAAAGAATGTCAATTTTATTCTTTCGTTATTCGTTCCATTCTACAATTTTAAAAAATCAAAAGAAGTGGAATTAAGGTGAAACAGAGTGAATCTCGCTTTAACATGTAATCTGTCAAGGCCCATTCATCTGCTGTCTCTGTCAGCAAAGAGCTATCATCCAGCAAAGAGGTGTTTCCCCTCTAGCACGTCACGGAACCTTCAATTTGTTAACAACAGGTCAAATTTAATAGAGCTTTTCTATTGTATTTGTCATTTCCCTAATATGATAATGCACCAATACTAAAAGCTAAATATTCCCTTCAAAGTTTTTATTAGTATTTCTTAATTGTTATTTTTCTACGTCACTGAAAAGCCTAGATGAATAGTCTTGAAGGCGATAATTGACTGGTTTTGCTTGATCATGGTGCATACATTGCTTTGTCAGTGCAAGAAATTCACAATACATTTATATAAAATCAAGGAAATGTAGGAGATACAGATTGAAGGAAGCTCTAGTAATTGGGTAAATAATATGCCCCATGCTACTTGAAGCTGTTAGTATTATTACTTTAGTATCGTTGCTAAATTATTATTCTTTATATTTTAAAATGAGTTGAATGCCCCGAAGGGGATTATGGAGGCTTTTTTATTATAACACTTCAAAGTTCATTTAAATAGTAAACTAATGACTTTCATCTTCTTCTTTTTTCAGATTGATATATACCGAGCAATCGCCTATTCTTCGAGGAATTACGGTGACGTCTTGTATATCACCAAGTCTGACGATGAGGAGGCTTTAGATACGTTGATAAATGGAGTGAGGTGCAAGTAATTGGCCTTATAGCTAAGAGTAAAGCCAGTATTTCCGACATATCTTGTCCATTCACCTAATATCTCTCCATCCACATGAGAATTTAAACTATGAGCTACAAGATAACGTTGTAAGCCTCTGTATCAATGTGTGTACTCATGGGAGAAGAGGAAACGTACGGAAACAACCTTGCGATTGGAAGCCAACTGACAAACTTAGCAGTTTCCACACGTTCTAATCTTCTTCGATTATCGAGTATTTGCTACATCGGGGACGTCGCAGAGAAGCACCTGTCCGGATTTGGAAATAATATTTATGATAGTTGATTTGATTTTGCTAAGATATTAGTTTGGTTGAATGTGAAAGGTTCATTCGGATTTGTACGTTACAGATTGTTATCACGCTCACAATCTATCGCGTTACTTCACGCCATATTTTAAGCTACTGTTTACTTGAGTTAATAATGCACTCCTGTTTAACGTGTATGGGAAGATGAATTCATTATAGAATCAATGAGTCGTAAATTGATATTAGTGTTTACTGTGTGAAATCATTGCAAATCGGATTAGATATACATTTTAAAACAACTGAATACGTGGAAACAAACTTTTGACTTGAAATAATATTATTGTAATTGTGATATTCAATAATGCAACCTTCTTCAATAAGATCAGTTCATGGAATCTATGAGTAAGAAACACTATAACTTGAGATTTGTGAACATATATTTGATCAAGAGTAACAGAGAATAAGCTGAACTCTAATATTCTATTCGTGCTATTTTTTACACCTCATGATGGGATTGCTGATACTATCAAAACAGATCTGAAGTGTTCAGTAAGTGTTGTGTTATACACTTTAATACTGCAACATCCGTAGTTGCCTTTGACAACTAGGTCAACATGTCAGACAAGGAGAACGAACAGAATGACCACATCATACTCAAGCCACCGAAAAGAAGAAGAAAAAGGTCGCGTTAGGTTCAAGAAACAAATAGAAGTAGTGATAACAGATTTGGAAACTGTTATTTCGGAGTTAGATACTGTTGTGAGTGAATTGAAAGGCGTGCTCTGCCAAATTGAAACGGTCTCCTCACATCTAGATGGTGTATTTGTTAGTGGAAAGGTATCTCCGCAATTTGAGGTCCCTCTTCGTGAGACCGTCCTTTCGCCAGTGCCTCAATCAAATCCATTATCTCCTGAAGGATCTCCAGAAACTTCTGCTAAACGAAGATTAGAATCCTTAATAAGCGGTGCTTACGAACACGGTGCTATTGAAACTCCTAAACATCACTGGAAAAGTCCTGGTCTGCAGCTTAGTCACACAAGTCCTAAACTTAAAAATGGCACATCTCGATGGTTTACAGACGGTGAGGCTAGTTTTGGTAGTCTAAGCGATGTGCCTTCATCTGTAGGCAGTACCTTCAGCGATATTTTGCGCAATGCTGGTCACATAGGGTCCCGGGAATCGCTTGCTAGCGGGAGTGTTTATTTCTCTCCAGATAAATCTCAAGGGGACAAATTTCAAAACAGTCCGTCCAGATCTAGGCACACCTCAGGTGGGAGTGATGATGACTTCCAAGCAAATTATAATAGAGATATCAACACTTGGACTACATACGCTATGGTGCATATGGATTCTGCTAGTCTTGCAAGTACGAGTGATTGCTGGGACTCAGAGACGGAGAGCTTACCGAATCATTACCAGCCATCACGGGACGTAGGTATCAATCTCCCGCCCGGAGATTCCAGTCACCTTCGAGATGTCAACAATCACCTGCATTTCGGAGAATAACACCAACTAGGATGCAAAATATACCTGTTCCAACTACATGATATATGTTCGAATAAAAGTCAGGTGAATTTTAAAGTAAAAACGTGTATCTTAGAATTATGTTGATTTCAACATGTATCAATCAACTCCAAGAAAGGGGTGTGCTAGTTCATGCTAAAGGCCCATTCAGTGATTTGCTCATCCGGGCGATCGTACAAATCATCAAAAATCAGATTTTGGTACCTTTGTCATAGTCATAGATGTGCTAACATAGCCTGCTAGTGGTTCAGCCGGGAGCATTTACGACAAAATAAGACATTTACATGAATCTGTAAGTGAGAACTAACAGTATACAAATTATTCACATGCATTTGAAAGGGGCTTCAACTTTGTCAATACTACTGATTTCTTCGGGAACGGTTTTTTTCTTCAAAAATACCACATGACAATTTGTATGACTTATCCTTCACTTTTTGCTGGGATCACTGAATGGGCCTTAACAATATATAGTGGTCAGAAGCGTCCAGAGTGCTAAGAAACAGTATTTGTACTAATAATAATATCCTAGTAATTTAAAACTCCTTGACAATGTTGGCATTCAAGTCCATGTCTCTATGAACATCATAATTAAAAGCGTTGAAAAATATAATATTTAATGGTTAGTCAGGGCCATGATGGTACATAACACAAGTCTTTATTAATAATGACCAGTAATGTATATTGGTGTTATATTTGCTTTATACATATACACTACTTGTATTCGCTGTCAAAGTGACGTAATAATCGGATTAACTATTAATCAATAGCAATAGATTAATACAATTTTTGAATAGATCACCCTGCACTACAACGTTCACGCGGTACATATGCATTGAACCATAGATATCAAAGAAATGCTGATCACTCGCACCTGTAAGATTAGTATCTTTGAAAAGAGCGGTTTTGTATTCAATCTATGATTGCAGACACGCACAGCCGATGAGTGCAACCTGCTTGTAGTGCAGGGCTATCTATTCAAAAATTGTATTCATCTATTGCTATGGTAGTTAATCCGATTATTACGTCACGTCGACAGCGAATAATTATTTCCAATATCTGTGATTGGAAGCAGAGCATTTAAATGATTCTACTCCCCTGCTTAAATGTACATGAAACTCTTCCCAGGTTTGTTGTTATTCTAAGGAATTGTCAACTTGCTTATCCTAAAAACTATTGTGGTTATAGAAAAACATATTTGAAAATCTTGAAAATTGGTGATTGCTTACCCAAAACGAGGAGGAAAGAATAATTTCACGTGAAATCCCATTCACTTCTGGTACAGCTTATGATAAAAGCATAAGAGTGTTTACACATGAAGTACATTGCCCCAAGTTTATTTCAAGATGCGAAGAAATTTCGGATTTGACCCCTAGTGACCTCTAGTGGTCAAGAAAGGTCATTTGGTGTAAAAATATTCCGATCTTGTTGACAAGTTACACAAATTATTTCTGATCACATAGATTTCGCAAATGTATAGTCTGTGGTACCTATGACCTATCGTTAGAGACTTGTGTTACAAAAACCTCATTTTGGGTCAAGACGGCTCATTTTAATTGTATAAAAAAAAAAATTTAAAATTATTTCGATTATGACAAAAATGGTGGCAAATTGTGCGTTTAGATCAAAGGAACCATAAATAGAAAAGTTTTGCCTATCTGCAGACCCAGCAAACACAAAACGTTTCACAGGAAAGGTTTAAATTTTGGGTTATAAAGTGTTTTAAAAATGTTTTAATAACATTCAAAACACATTTTTGAAAACTTGATGCAGAGGAGCAACAGATGACCCGGACGATCTTTAATACATCATTCCATTAACATACATTATAAAAATAAACGGTTTATTTTAATTATGTAGACCAAATTAGCGACTTGTGTAAACAATACTATTGCCTACATGTATGTAGATAGAGAGAATGATGATTGTGTGTAAGTATAGTATAAGAAGTATCATAATAAAACAGGATGAAAAAATCTTGATTACTGAATGGCGTTAATTTGACAACAATAAACAAATCAAGAATATGTATGAGTGCAATAGTAAGAATTGATTATAATTTGACATAATTAGCGACATGTACAAATAATGCCTACATGTATGTATATTAATAGATAAAGAGAATGATACAAACTTAAGTGAGATGGTGCATGGTAAAAATGATTATTTTTTTAGAATCACCTTACTGTTCCTCTACTGTACGATTAATAACTGTAGCACATAACAACAGCTGCAAAATTAATAAATTTATACGAGCGATAGAAATACATTCAATACTCGTGTAATACAGTGTGCTGTACAGATGCATATTGTTTTTTTGAAATATTGAAGCAACATATGGCCCGAAATTATTTTTAATGTTTTTGTTTTAATCATTCTATTAACATAAATTATATTACTGTAATATGATGGTTTATTTTAATTATGGAGACAAAATTAGGGACTTGTGTAAGCAATGCTGTTGCCTACATGCGATGATGATTGTGTAAGTACATGTATATGTAAAGAGAATGATCGTACAGTTTAGGAAAAATGATATTTAAAACCTTGCAAACTGTAATTGCGCTGATTTGACAACAGTACTATATGAAAAACTAAACCAATAGAGTTTGTCAGTGTCATATTTCTAATCGTAAAATTATATTTCGATATAATATCTGGTTCTCTAATAAAAAAATATCAATATCATGTATGTGTTTTTACGATTTTATGAATATTGCTACAAGGTATTCAATACAAAGGTTCCTTGATAGCCTTTATTTCTATGGAATATATTACATTACCATAATTTATTGCTGGTTGATGGTCTGCTGCATTTCTATCTCTAATATCACTTTATAGTTTATAACACACATTTTTACAAATACAATATGCACTTTCGTAGCAAAGTCAAATATTATGTCTATAATATTTTTGTAATCTATAATTTACAAAGGTAAGGATTTTTGGCAAATAGAAGATGGCTAACCAGTTTTTGTAACGTCAACAAATAATTATTCGATAGAATGAGAAATTGATAAAGTGACTAACAGTAACACGGTAGTGATTGTTGATACGAGCAAGCATTGCGGAGATGAACGGGAACAGTATTATTTTTATCAATTGTATTTAATATTTTCGCCTTTTTATCATCCTTGTTCATGATAATTATTATTATTATGCCGTAGTTTGTTTTGCAATAAATGTTTCATTTCTTTTGTTCTGCAACCAAGACAATAAAATCAACTTTAAATGGAAGCGTTATTTTTTGTGATTTTTTATTTAGTGTGGACATGTTAATTTGGTTGAGATATTTCAACTTGTTGATTATTCTTCCCTATAGCCAGGGGTGGACCTTAACCTTTTTTGCAATAGCCAGGAATTTTACAAGCCCGAATTTTCACCGGAAATATAAGTTACAATGTTAACTGCTTGTGAGTTGTTCTTTATTAAAAGTGGCGTAGATTTATTTTTTTGACATTAGGGGTGAGGTGAGGTGGGATATAATGAATCCAGCACCTTTTGGCGACAGAATAGGTTTATGGTACAAATGCTCGCAAATATTTTGTCATTGAAGCTAAAAGTGCGTGAATAGCACAAAAATTAGCATTTATGCAAATTAGCTCATTAATTATGAAATTATGCAAATTAGAGGGCGGCTAGACTATATATTACATTAGAGCATATTAGAAACCCTTTGACCAGGTTTCAAGGCAAAAGTACACTGAGCATTTATGAATGAATTTTGGCAAAAGTTACATATTAATGAGGCTTTTCAATCATTTTAACTCATTAACTACATAGATTATTGATAAAAAAGAATAGTATACAAAGAAATATAAATTGATTTATTATGAAAACCATAATTATGTCCGTTTTGCTTCAAACAAAAGGCATATTAATTAGTGTACTTTGGCCTAATTGAAAACATCATGCGCTCAGAAATATCCTCGTATATCACCTTAATTGGAAATGGAAAGCTGTCATTGGTGGCACCCCCACTCGCCTTAAACTACGAGTAGATATTTGATTTCCTGTTTTCTATTGTGTACATAAAATTCTCTTGTTCGTTTGTTACATTCTACGCTACGGAAAATAATCAGAAAACCCCGTAGTATCGATTTTGTTTATTAAACGCAAGTGGGAAAGCCGCATGAACTAGAAACGAAAGTCACTAATGGAAGTTAAAAGTGTCAAAAGCTTTTGTTAACCCTTGTAGCACTGTAATGCATTGATTCTAAAGCAAAATATGGCGTCTTTCCCAAGCTCTACAATGATCCGTTATGGTAATGCATTAAATCAGAAGTCATATGATTCCCATGTAATTTTAGACAGTATTTCTACAACAACTCGCTGACGTTTTTGCGTAATTCCAACGTAACACATGTGATAAACATAAATTAGTGCGCCTGTTTCTACCTTTGCAGCAGTTGTATTTCCTTAATGACATTTGTCCATTTGATTTGTGCTAAGTGAAACGTTGGTTCAAGGATGTAATAATAAGAATTGGAAAGTCAGCAGTATAATGTGGGTCAAAGCATGATGCCAGTGAGCAACAGTGTTTTTTATAATTATTACAGTTTGAATTGTTGATAAGAAAATAATTGTATTATTTTAACTGTGTGTTAAATCCTCCATAGAGCTCCACGTTAAACGGCCAAAATAGCCAGTGGGGTTTCTTTCATATAATACCTCATTGTTTCGGCTTGAAATGAAAAGCATTCCTGGTAGTTATTACTAAATATTATGTCATTATTTTTGCTGAAAATTAACAAAATTAAAATTTCACGGAAGTCGTACATTATCATGATTATGCTTAACGTCATTCTTTCCGATGCTGACACTACAATCAAACTGCTTTTCATCTGAAAGTAATAGAATAAAAGTATTCGGACAATCATGTTATTGACAAAATGGCTGGATTTCACAAAATGCACGTTTTCTAATTCTTCGGGTGTATTTACCTAGTGATGTAGTCGAGCTCAGCATGAATAATTTTCCAAGAAAAGCGTTTAAAGGATTGTAATCGAGCAGGGTTAATCAACCATACGCTTGCAAGTTATTTGATTATAAAGATGAAGTGTTTGAAATATCTTACATGCTTATGATATTATTCTAATTTTTTTCTAGATTTCATTATGTAACATGATTAGTGGTTCCCGATGCCATTCCAGATATCGGCATCATCATCATCACCAGTCGGCTGCGGAGCAGGCGACTACAAGCTTTCTCCAACTATTGCGATCTTGGGCAAGCGAAACCATTTTGTTTGGCTGCAGCATCCCTTCAGTATCTCCCAGGAGGTGTTGGACATACTGTAAGTACAGTGTGCGTTGCCGCCCCGGTTTCCTCTTCCCATGTGGTTGAATATAAAGGTCATATTCTTTCACAGGCTCGTCGTCTTCAAGATGCAGTATATGGCCGAGAAATTTGAGCTGATGAATCTTGACACTGGCAACCAACCTACGATCACATGCTGATGGCAGTATGCTTGAATGTAATAGAACTCACACCACATATAGGAATAATGCCTTCTGCAATTCTGTGCCAGCTCTCTGGAACAAATTACCTGTAAAACTTCGTATTTCACCTAGTCTGGCCACTTTTAAATCTAATCTGAAAACCCATTTGTTTCCAAACTAAGTTTTTTATTTTTAATTAAGTTGTAGGCCTACATTTGATTGTAGCCTAAGATGTAGTGTAAGTTGTACTTTTAAAATCATTGTAAAGCGCTTTGTTCATACTTACGCTAAGGCGCTATATAAATTCCGTTTATTATTATTGTTTTTTATTACCATTCCCGATATCGTTGCGTTAAAATCCTTCAATAAGTGGTTCCCGATACCATTCCGGATATCTTTGCGTTTAGATCCTTCGATAAGTGGTTCCCGATACCATTCCCGATATCTATGTGTTTTATGACCCATCACAAATCCGTGATGCACGTGAATCTAATTTTACGATGCCGTTACATCCTTCAGCATCCAGTCACTGTGCAACCAAGTTTGGGGAAGGATATTACAATAATCATACACGTCCATTTATTTTATTTTCTTTTGGCAAAAAAAGTAATGGTCTGGCCTACTTTTAGGGTAGGTCGGGTTACGCCAATCAAACAATTTTAGGCATTATTGCGCCAGATACAGTATTATCCGATAAAAACAATCACTCTACATTAATAGCAATTACATATTTTGCTTGTTTGCTAAACTGTACAACAAATGGTCAGTTATGATGAATATAAACACAGGCAAAATAATGCTCGATAACTAATCGTGTTTTTACAAATGACGCTTTTTGCAAAGCTTTTGCAAATGACGCTTAATATTTCCTCAATTGTCCACCTGGGGCACAATAAGTACCCGTTAATGTGGTTAAAAGTAGTGCCCTAAGACAGAAAACGAGGCAACTTGGCAATTAGAAAAAGAATCTGATGTTCAATCGAAGAGAAGTAATTTCTCACGGGACCTCAAGTCATTTGTCACGAGATGTGACGTGGCCATTTGGCTTTGATTAGATTTTTCTCAACTCAATTTAAGTAGAAATTATACTCTAATCGCTTGAGACGGACAACTAATATTTCACCAATCAACTGAATCAACTCATTCGAATTAACAGGAAACATCGTATCATTTAGTAGATTTGAGTATACGATGGTCATTCAAAATGTTCTACCGCCATCATCGCATCTCTGTTATCTTACTGATATTGAAATTACCCATGATTATACTCTTAAATCTTGGCTACACATTTGAGGAAAATGTGATTTTTTGTTGTTTAGATATGTTGGTTAACGGTTAAAAATGAAGCCAAAAGTTTAGTAAGCATCAAGTTGTAGCTTTGGATAATTTCCATAAAAATGGTTTTAAGATGCAGTTGTCCAAATGCTTACTCAGGATAAATATTTTGTTCCTATTTGAGCTCCCTGACATGCCTTGGGACTTAAAAACAAAATAAAACACGTTTTATATGAGAAGACATCATCGAGGGGTTCAACAGACACACAAATGTTTGTGCAATTTACCAGATTTCGACTAGACTATGTTTAACGGTAATTCGTAATTACGTCATTATTTCAAGCAAAGTGTGCCAAGTTGACGTGGAAATAAGATTAACAATTTGTTAACAATGTTGTATATACTTACAAAATACAAAAAATGTGCATGATACTTATTTGATTTTAACTTATGACCCAATTAATACGATTTGACAACAAGACTTAGTGTTCACCCGATCGAAGTCAACAACATATTAACAGAATGTTCTTCTTGCCAAAACCAAAATATTTTAATGGCCTGACAGTTTCGATTGTAGATTGTTTCCTGTTTTGTCAAATAAAGATTCCTTTGCTTTTAGCTACTTTGTCCGATTCCTTCGTTTGTTCACCCAATCTAGTTCAAAACGACGACCTGTTTCACTCACATGAGTAGTGATCCACTTATGGGCACTAGTGCGCCCTCTGTTGGTGACCAATCAACCAGAAGGAAGGATCAAGTAGAATCACTCCGATGATGGCCTTAGATCAAGCTTTTTGGTTTTTGGTTTTGGCAAGAAGAACATTCTGTTAATAAGGTGAGGCCAATTGTAGACTACACAAGGTCGATTGATTACCAAACGTCGAGATCCTTAGCCGACATATTATTGCCTTTAGTAGGAGGAATAGATCATCATGTTAAGATCATCATGTTAAGTCGCACAAACAAAGGACCCTTGGCATATCTTTGTCGATGTAATTAAGAGTAAGTTTGAACAGAGCGATCAAATATGAATATTATTTCATATTTCAATTGAGTTCTTGAGTGCTTTGTCCTAATAATCTGGGTTCAAAAAGAAACATATATTTTTTCACAAGGCCATATCTTAAAATCCTGTTCATAAAATTGAACCAAAATTGCACACAGGATTACTTCAATACTCTACTCTAAACGCTGGTCAGAAACCAAACAGTTGCCCAACTGACACAACAACAAAATGCACTGACATGGAACAGCATCCTAGACCACATTTACAGCCCAATAACTGGCACCCAACACAAGAAATCTGTGAGTAAGTGTGGGACAAGACCTGTTTCTTGAAGAAAGTTCGTGAAAAGCAGAAGCAGCCAGTTCCACACTATTCCATTTACTCTTTGGAAGTTATAACCTGTGTAAGGATCTTGTACGCATTCTCATAGATTATTCTCATGCCAATTATTCGCCTGTGAATATGGAAGCAGTTTCGTGTCAGTGCATTTGCTGTTGTGTCAGTTGGACAACTGCTTGGTACTGACATGAGTAGTGCATTGAAGTAATCCTGTGTGTAATTTTAGTTAATTTTTATGAATAGGATTTTAAGATATGACCTTGTGAAAAATTATAAGTTTCTTTTGAGCCATTTAGTGAATGATTCTTTGGCTGCCCAATTTCAAAAGAAAGTCTTCCTTCAATGTAGCTTTTCCACTCCTGAAAATTCTAAGTCTTGTAGTCTTGCTTTACAAAGGATATGTAAAATAATATTAATAAAATGTGATAACAAATCTGTGATATACGAGTTAGTTATGGGAATGTTAAAAGGTTTTATAAATGTAGGAATAAAGTTTTACAGTAACATGTTTTCTAAGGTATTTTAGGAAAAGTATACAGATTTATGTGATGTGTCTTAAGATATCTGAGTCTATTTAAGGCTTGTAGATATCTATAGTATGATATAAAGGGTTACGACGCAGCAATCCGGAAACTACCCCGACGATTCCCCTGTGACGTCATACCATCCCATCAAGTTTGTCAGCCTGACGATGCCTTTCTTGGATAAGATGCGATACTGTCGCTATCTAAAATTGTAAGTCCAGATGAACAGATTTAATACTCATTTTATTATGTTATAAACAAATCATCTTCAGAAAGTAGTCACCTTTAATAAATAAAGGAGCAATGTACATTCAAAATACAGATGGATTGTACAGAGATTATTTTCGCCAAATTTAGCAAAATTTTTATTCCGACAAACTTATAGGAGGTCATCAGGGAAAGAAATTAATATATACATGATTTATGGATATTGTGAATTATCTTTCGTAGCAATCGTTGAGCGTTAAACAAAAATCCATACAATTAATGTATCACTGTGGTCCTCGGGCATACGTTTGATAAATGTTTCATTACCTAGGATATGGAAGAAAATTGTATTTATAGTAATTCATTAGTAGTAATACAAAAGATGACATGGATACAGAGATGTAGCCCGGAAGTAGCCCAAGGAAATATAACTTTGTCAAAAAGACAAGAATCGTGAGAGTGTAACACGTCTATCTGGATCATGTAAATGGTGGATTTCAAGCTGCTTGATGTCATCCAGGGAATCGATAAAAAAATGAAGTAAAATTCATTCTTTCTTTACTCAAATCTATTTTGAAAACTAATAAAACTTTAAAAAGAACTAGCGTTGAGGTTTAAAAGAGTGAAATTTGACTTAATTGAAATGATCACTAGTTAACAACCAGTGCTCTGAACATATACCTAGAGTGAGAAACAAGAGGGCAAAAAGAATATGGGAGAGAGTAGATAAGAGAGATAGTATGTATTACACTGGCCTAACGTTGTGGAATAGTTTTGCGTCAGCAACTAGCTTTAACAGGTAATCTATCGAGGTATATTCATCTGTTTCTCTGTCAGCAAAGAGCTATTTTCCAGCAAAGAGGTATTTTCCCCTGTAGTAGGTCACCGAACGTTCTCGTTGTAATTTGTTTTCAACAGGTTTTTTTTTCGTTTGAAAGGTTTAATGGAGCTTTCAATAGGTTTTGTATTATTTTGCCATTTTCCTGACTTGGTTATGCGTCAATAAGCTGAAAGGGTGAAACTTATTATCACTATTCCTCATTTGTTATATTTCTACGTCGCTGAAAAAAAAACCTGAAAAGATGTAAAAAATTCCTTTGGTCATAACTCCGAACAGCGACTAATGACTGATTTTGCTTGATCCTGCTGCATACGTTGCCTTGTCATTGAAAGAAAGTCATGTACGTATTGGAAACGCAACGCTTCCTTTACGTGGAAATTATTTTGATGTTTATAATATCACTCAGCTATTTGTATGTAAATTGATTTAGCCTAAAAGGGTGCATTTATATAATATCGAGCTAGGATATAGCGATTGAGGGAGCTCAAGTAAAAATAAACGTAAAAGACTCCTTCAACAATAAAAAAAAACACGCATTTTATCTGAAAGTGTAAGAATGAGTTGAATGATCTGAAGCGCAGTGTGGATCATTTATTACAATAAACAGATAAAACTTTAGATAATTATTTAGACAGTTCACTTAAATAATAAACTGATGGCTTTTATTATGTTTTATCCAGATTGACATCTATCAAGCAATCGCATATTCCCTGGGGAATTACGGGGGCGTCTTGAATCTAACCAAAGCTGCCGATGAGAAGGCTTATTGTAGTAATTGGCTTAATATAAGTGCTAAGTTAGTATTTTTGACATAACATGACGCCCGTTCACCTACTACCTCTACATCTAGAATCTAGATTATGAGCCACAAGATAATACTGTCCCAGCGGGCACATCAACGTTGAATCAACACGAAACCCTTTGTATCAATGTGTGTACTCACGAGAAAGAGAGAAAACATACGGAAACAACCGCGCCATTTAAACGTGCGTATAAACGCACGTTTAAACGCACGGTCCATGTGCCGCGTATGGAACATCGCAATCTTTCTATTATGCTACTGTTTACTTGAGTTACTTTAAAATGCACTCCTGTTTTACATGCATGGGAAGATAAATACAGATTTTGGGGTTGGGGGTCATAAACTTTTTGTTGCCGAAATATGGGGTGCGCAATTTTATTGACGCAGGCTTTTTGTAAATTTGGGACCCCCTTTACGAAAATGAAAAATGATAGGCTCTAAGATAATTCAAAAGATAACCTCTGACCCAATAATCCCTAGCTATATTTAGACCGTACAGCACGAATGAGCCGTAAATGTCCTCAATTGTATTCTGAGTTACAGTGTACAATGGGCATGAAGGTCATATTCATAGGTATTTCAATTTGGTGCTACGTGTATCTCATTAAATGAGGTACACGTAGCACCAAATTGAGGTACCTATGAATACGACCTTCATGCCCATTTTACACTGTAACTCAGAATACAATTGAGGACATTTACGGCTCATTCGTGCTGTACGGTCACATTTGTTTGAAACTGTTCCACGGAGGATGTATCATAATAGGCTCGTCTTTAAATGATATAAATAAAATTTGAATGAGTGAACGAACAAAATCATACAACGACCAATAGAGGTTGTGCATATGACATATCATCCCGTAAATATGGCGGACTACTCAAATGCATTCAAATAACACCTCATTGAATGCAATGTGACCTGAAGAAGTAAAGTTAAGGCTGGTTCAAAGTGAATATTCGAAGGCGAATATTCGGCTTCGAATACATTTTGGGCGTCAAAATATATGCGGCTTCGAATATAAAACTATGAACCGGAGAAAGATATATTTCTACAATTCACAGCGTTGCCCGACTGTTAACAAGTATTGCCTGTTGACCAAGGTAAGCAAAATTTAGAGAATTTCTTTAACGAAGTTAATAAAATCATAATAGGTAAACTCCATTTAACTATTGTCATGATTTAATTTCTGTATAAATGGGTCTAAATAGGAGCAGTGGCGTAGCCTAACCAGTGGGGGCCGGGGGTGCAAGCTGCCCCGGACACAAAAACCCTGGAAGAAGAGTAAAAATTGGGAAGGGGGAAAGGGGGGAAAGGGAAGGGAAAGGGGAAAGAAGAGAAAAAAGGGGAAGGGAGAAGAGAAAAAAGGGAAAGAAAGAGGGAAGAGAAAGGGAAAGAAGAAAAGAAAAAGAGGGAAGAAAAGGGGAAGGAGAAGAGAAAAGGGAAGGGACTCAAGGGAGAAGAGAAAAGGGAAAGAAAGAGAGAAGAAGATCTATAGGCCTACTACTTTCATTGTGAAATTTGTTCTCTGAAACACTGATATTTTCTAATATGCCATAAACCAGGAGCTTCATGGCGCTCAGCCCCTTGACCCCGCCTGGGCTTTGCCCTGGACCCCACCGACTCCACCCGTTTAACGCTTCGCGGCAAGCGAGCTTTCTCTCGAACATAAATACTAAAACTTTTGATCAGAAATTGGGAAATTTTTCAATCTTGCCCCCCCGGAAGGTCAGGTCTGGTTACGCCCCTGAGAGTCAAAAAGCTTTGCTTTTCGGGGCATTTACGACCTGCCTGTAACCGGCGCGGAGGTTGACCCATACCTTCTTGCAGGTTTCAACTGCAAAGCAAATCAAGAAATGAATGAGGCAATAGATAAATAAATAAAAAATAAATAAATAAGTCAATAAATAAGTCAATAAATACATAATTAAATAAATAAATAAATAAATAAATAAATAAATAAATAAATAAATAAATAAATAAATAAATAAATAAATAAATAAATATCATCAGATATGATTGAAGCGACGACAAATATGACAGCCCTCACAAGTGTTATATATGAGACCACCAACGGTGACCCACCAAATATATATCTATCGAGTTCAACAAAATTCAACTCCCACAAATATATTTCCGGTAAATACTTTTTTCATTGGCTGATATCCACTTGAGATCGGTATCATCAAAGTAGTATTGCTCTCATTTCATGATTCATTGAGCAATCAATTTTGGCATTCGACCGAAATACGCGTCAAAAGATAAAAAGTCTCGTTCCGAACTTGTGTAGGCCTACATTGCTAGGGCCTAAGTGTGTTTTAATGCCTGATTCACAAATTATAGAAATAAACAAGAAATTTTTTTTAAAGAACACGCAATGATAGGGTACCAACGCTCGTGGTTTTGGTTGTTCTGCATAGTTTATGAAGATATTCATTGCAAAGCGCTATATATCCATTCCTACATGTTACTTATTTTGCCCTCTTAATTATTAATTATAATTATGAATTTGACTGAACGCATTACATCTTTATTCCGCCCAAAATAACATCGTTTATGTGCCCAAAAAAAACGTCAAGAATTCCGCTAGTGCGGAAAAGATGACAAAAATGGGTGAACCTCCGTGGCAAACGCATTTTTATATCAATAACCAATGATTTACCACCCCAGACCCTCACACATCCTCTGCCAGGGGCAGATGCATATGGGGACCTAGAACTGGGGCCAAACATTATTTATGTAAAACCGGGGTCAGAGGATGATTTAAGGAAGTCCCATCATGCACTGCAAACGTGTTATCACTAGAGTTTCAACTGCCACTTTACTTTTCAAATACCATTGAATTCTGGGCAAAAGATGTTGTTTAAGAATATTGTGTGTGTCATTATTACTTGGTCGATTTCAGAACAAAAGTGATGTATGCATAAAGGATAATTCACCTTCTGTAGGTAACATAAAATGTGAAATCGGCTAGCATTATTGTAAATATATCAGTCCAAATTCAAATTTAACCATGCCCGTCAATGCAATGTGCGAGCAGTGGTGTCATGTTCACTCACACAGCTGTGCTAACCGCAAGTCAACACAGTGGCGTGGTGGGAAGTGCTTAAATCATCCTCTGAACCGGGGTGGAGGCATAAATCTGAATTTGGAGTTAGACTTTTTTCCTGCATCAGTCGATTTAAATAGAGCTACGTTAATATGGAAACATTCACTTGTACATTTAGGTTATGTTTGTAAGCCTAAATATCATAATTTACTTTATACATGTACCATCACTACAGCATTGGAATGCTATTGCCTCATGCCAGGCATTTTCCTTTTCCTGGACGTCTTAATAGTCCCTTACTTTCATATCATATAAAATGGGTACGCTTTTACCGCACTAATAAGGGGCACACCACTAAATCAATGCGCCATTTGTTCCGGTAAAATACAGAAACTATTTGAGGTATTTTGGGCTGGTCTTTAGACTTATTAATCAGAAAGAGTGGCGAATTAAATAGCTTAAATAAAAGTGGAAAGCCTATACATAAATTCGTCGCATTTTTACAAAAAAAAGTCGCATTTTTATAATTATTGAGAAAATAGGTCCGCGAATTAAAAAATGGCAGAATCGGGTTTGCAGTCTTGAGAGCACGTCAAAATCATTGGGGATTTTTGAAATCATCGTTCGTCGAACGATATTCAGGTGACCTCGAGCCTTTCATATAAATCAATAGTATCTCGCTATCAGTTGAGCGATATTTAATCCGATCCAACTAATATTTTATTCGTTGCCGTATATATTTTGAGGTCACAAAAAGTATTCGAAGCCGAATATTCGCCTTCGAATATTCACTATGAACCGACCCTTACAAGCATGTGATTAGACGAAGAAAATTGGTCAACTGACCTATACTCGCTATTTGCTATACGAAATACGCTCATTCGATCAGGCTGAGTTCACATAGTATACTCCTATATGAACTCATCCTGGTCGAATGAGCGTATTTCGTATAGCGAATACCGTATACCGCATACTTATATGTGATCGCAGCCTAAATGAATAAAGTAATGTAGTTACACAATTTGAAACATTGAGGCCGTTCTATTTTTCAAAGGTCATTTAACTGTTAAATGTAGTGGAATATATCACGCATTGATAGGTAGCAGGTGGAGCATATTTTGTCCGCGGTTTTTGTTGCCGTTTGTTCCTAGTGCCTATTTATCTAAAAAAAATAAGAAAATTAAATTTAAATTAAAAAAAAATCACAATATTCGTTCGTAAAATGGGGACAAAATCCAAAAACATTTCTTGACCCTTCTTCACATAAAAGTGGGGGCAGTAATCAAAATTCGAACCAGTACCCTTCACTATTCAAGGCGCACCCTCTGCCGACTGAGCTAACGGGTCAGACAGCAGAACGGTGTAATTTTGAACTGAAGAATATTAAAAAATATGAAGAAATTACAATGTTATAAAAAGATTTACCAAAATGAGTTAGGTATAACGTATGAATCGATTTACAAATTAAGGCCAATGGCACTTTGAGAAAGAATACCTGAAAAAAACCCAAAACATTTGCTGCTCTAGCAACTAACCTAGTGACCTAATGTATTGGGTCATGTCACGATATTTTTTTCTGAGGCATTATGTCCAGGTTGCTCAATTTAACATACACGTATCCTTAATGCTGTTGGAGGGCGCTCTCACATTTCTATGAATCTAATAGCGCCATTAGGCGATCATTTACGGTATATAAAAAAGGAATTCGTGGCACTGAAGAGCAATCTCAAGAGGAGATTACTGATTTAAAACATCAACAAATTATGGGATAGGACTCACCCGAAAGCGCCGGGTCCTGGCGTGGAATTGGAAACAATTGAGGGAACATATGCCTCTGAACCCTCTGTCTGGTAGGAGGGATTAAGGACGGTGTTCGCACATATTTAGGCAGCCCTTCAGCAAACCTACGACTGTGCTCCGCCCTCCTATCAGACAGAGAGTCAAGTTTACAGTTAAGCAGAGCATCATGATATGAACTGTAATCTTCTCCCAGTATTGTTCTACATGCTTTCTTTTGGATTAACTCAAGTTCTTTGGATTGCTTAACTGAAATGCTAGAATGCCACACAATATTGGCATACTCATGAATCGGTCTTACCTAACCACAGTAAACGACACTCAGCTCTTCTAAAGTCGCCATCCTGGGGTTTAATTTTACTGAAGCAAACTTGGAGCTGGAAGGACTTAATTTGCCCAAATTCTCCTTACACCACTCAGTAAACTGATCAGATTGTAAAAGGTCGGAGGTATCTGATCCATTTACATTCTCTGCAAATGTCCGGTCATCCACGTATTCCAATAACTATAAGTGGAAGTTTGAGCAGCAACATTATTGATAATATAAAAAAAACCAATGGGCCGAGTTTAGTGCCCTGAGGGACTCCCCATGAAGTAAAACATAGTTTGAAAGAGTGACATGCGGTAAGTAGAACGTACAAGTCCATCATGCATCTATTAAGCAATCTTCATTGATAAGATCAGTTCATTGAATCACAAATTATTCAAGTAAGAAAGATTACATAACTTGATATTTGCTATATTTGATCAAGAGCACTTCTGGAATCGATGTGCAATGAGTGAGTCGTTTTCAAGTGTAGGTTACAACAGTTTCAGATAAACCACTTGTTGATACAAATACACCTGCAAATGCAGTAACAAGACCCAGGAAATCAACATCTTTTACAAAACGAGCGGTCAATGCATGTCTGGAATAGCACAGAATAAACACTACTTCAATATTCTATCTATATTTGACTTTGCATGCGGCATAATGGGATTGCTGATACTATCAAAACAGATCTGAAGTATTCAGTAAGTGTTGAGTTTTACTCTTACTGCAACATCCGTAGTTGTTTTAACAACTAGGTCAACATTTCAGACTAGAGGAATGAACAGAATGACCAAATCATATTCATATTCAAGCCACCGAAAAAGAAGATGACGAAATGTTGCGTTCTGTTCAAAAACCTCAAGTTAGAGATCTCACTGCTTCATATATATTTATAAACTACCGGTATGTCATGGGGAGTGAGGTTACTTTAGTAGCTGGCATTAGTCTGTATTTCCATTACTGAGATACCATGCATATATTATCCAACAAAATATTTTAGTGAGGGCAAAACAAAAGCATTTACAGAAGAAGCCTACCTGGAGCTACTTAGGTTCAAAGTCTCAACTGGATGTATAAATTGTATTCACTCAGGTGTACCTGAGCGAAAAAAGGCTAAATCTGGGGCTAAACCAACATGACCAACTGAGTTTATTGGTAACATAAGATAATGTTTGTCAATGTAAAATATATATATTTATTTCTATATAATATCCGGTTTTCCCATGCGTGGGTTAAAATTGTTGAAAATACAAACGTCAATATCGTGTATGTGTTTTTACGGTTCCAGGAAAATTGCTACAACATACAAAAGATGGTTTAGTCACTTTATATCTATGGAATATATTACATTACCATAATTTATTACTGGTTGATGGTCTGCTGCATGTATCTCTAATATCATTTCATAGTTTATTTACACACATTTTATGCATTTTCGTGGCAAGGTCGAATATTATGCCTATAAATGATATATTTTGTATCTCAATTTATAATTTACAAAGGCAAAAACTCTTTTGGCAAATCGAAGGGGGAGAAACAGTTTTTGTCACATCAAGAAATAATTATTCGATTTTTTTAGAATTAGAAATTGAGAAAGGATCGAACAGTAACACGGTCGTGTCTGTTGATACAAGAAAGCATTATGGAGAGGTAAGGAAACGATTTGTTTTATTTATTTTGTCCGTCTTTTTTTATCATGCTTGTTCAATGTTCATGATATTTATTTTGTTTCTCAATATATGTTCCATTTCTTTTATTCTGAAACCAAGTCAATAAAATCAATTTTGAATGGAACTGTTATACTTGTGATTCGTATATAGTGCGGAAGTGTTAATCTGGTTGAAATATTTCACTATTATTATTATTATTCCCTATAGGTTCGTTGCTGATACTGCAAGATTTTAATAAAACGATTCAATATGTAAAATAACCGGCATACAGGGTATCTTTGAACGAATTTTACCGTCAGAAAATTTAATTATTGAGTAGTTTAATGCCACAACGAAACAGTACAAAATAGTGTATGCATATGTGTGATAAAGAACATATTTTAAGAAAAAGATAAAAGCACATAATTTTTAAATTTTGAAAATGGACTACTCCGAACAATTTGAAGCTGTGATGATGAACTGTCAATTTTCAACATTCAAAAGGTGTATGAAAAATATTTTGTAACATGAACTACGAAGAGAGTTGTGGCAGCCCCCTAATTTTCAATTATAAATGTCATATACCGTTATTTTTGGTACCAATGTATGGCTAATGGGTCTCTTCTATCCAGTGATACCAAAATAAGTACAAACATTCCCCCACATAATGTCGTTATGACGTCATAATGAGATGGGGCCCATTTAAATTTGGGAAATTCTGGCTATGTAAAGTGTAGGCAAAATTGATTTTCGGCTAAATATTCTACAAAAATGCGATTTTAATAAGTAAAACTAAGTAACTAACGTATTATCAACCAAGCCAGAGTATTATCAGGATAATAAAGATTCAGAAAAAGTATGGTTTGGCCATCTGAGATTTAATAAGTAAACGGTCTCAGGTCTGGGTCCACAGGGGATAAAATCTATTTTTTTAAACCGCTCCAATTTTCATAATATTTTTCCCTGTATGAGTTTTGATTCCAATTCAAATAAACTATAGTTTGCTCCACCTAGGAGGTAACCGGATGAAAGGTATGACATTTGACCTTCTGGAACTATACGTGTAGGATTCCAGTCCCTTGAATCGGATTGAACGTCTAAGAATGTTTTAGTCTTGTAGTCGTGCTTTACAAAGACTTTGTTAAATAATATTACCAAAATGTGATAACAAATCTGTGATATACGCGTTAGTTATGGGAATATTGAAAGGGTTCTCTATCCATAAGTGTAGGAATAGATTTTTACAATAACGTGTTTTCTAAGGTGTTATTTTAGGGAAAGCATTCAGATTTATGTGATGTGTCTTAAATTATCTCAGTCTATTCAAGGCGTATAGATATCTATATGTGATGTATACATGTTTTACTGATATTGCGTCTGAATTATCTAAGGGTATATTGAATCGTTTGCAATTATTGAACGTTAAACAAAAATCCATACAATTAATGTATCACTGTGGTCCTCGGGCATACGTTTGATCAATGTTTCATTACCTAGGATATGAAAGAGAATTGTATTTAGGGTAGTTCATTAGTAGTAATACAAAAGATGACATGGATACAGAAATGTAGCCCGGAAGTAGCCCAAGGAAATATTAATTTGTCAAAGAGACAAGAATCATGAGAGTAAAACGTCTATCTGGATCATGTAAAAGGGTGGATTTCAAGGTTACAGCCCGCTAGTCCGAAGGCCCGCCAGTCCGAAGGTTCGCTAGTCCGAAGGTTCGCTAGTCCGAAGGTCCGCTAGTCCGAAGGTTCTCTATTCCGAATTCTAAACAAGGTCCGCTAGTCCGAATTTTTAACAAGGTTCGCTAGTCCGAATTTTAAATAAGGCTCGCTAGTCCGAATTATATATAAGGTTCACTAGTCCGAATTTAAAATCATGTCCGCTAATTCGAATTTGATTTAGGGTTCGCTAGTCCGAATTGTAAATAAGGTTCGTTAGTCCGAATTTTAAATAAGGTCCGCTAGTCCGAATTTAAGAAAATAAGAAAGAAAGAAAGAAAGAAAAAAAGAAAGAAAGAAAAAAAAGAAAGAAAAAAAAATTAAAGGAAGAAAGATTTATAGAGAAAGTAATCAATGAAGAAATAAAATAAATTGAAAAGTTTGTGTTGTAGACATTCATAATAGGCCTATAGCTCTCGTTGTTGTTGTTTTGAATTATATCCATTACCATTGAGGCGATGGTGTATATTTGATTGCAATTTCATGCATTCTGCAAAACCTACATCAGTAATTTTTAAAAGGAATAAATATTCAAATACTTTAGAGAAACAGCATCTATACCATGTATACTTTTTGTGTCTTTAGAACATAAATATGCAGTGAACATGTGTGCACCTTGATCAAACACTTCCAATACATTTAGAGACCGGTGTATGGTGGCACTGATCATGTTCTTTAAAGAAAATTCGGACAAGCGGACCTTATTTAGAATTCGGACTAGCGGGCCTTATTTATCATTCGGACTAGCGAACCTTATATAAAAGTCGGACTAGCGGACCTTATTTAAAATTCGGACTAGAGCACCTTTTTTTTATTTGGATTAGCGAACCTGATTAACAATTCGGACTAGCGAACCTTTTAATAAATTCGGACTAGCGAACCTTCGGACTAGCGAGCCTTCGGACTAGCGAACCTTTTTTTCGGACTAGCGAACCTTTTTGCAAATTCGGACTAGCGACCGTCACGTCCTCCATTGAAATACGTGTTCGGACTAGTGAACCTTCGGACTAGCGAACCTTCGGACTAGCGGTCCTTCGGACTAGCGGGTACTCGCCGATTTCAAGCTGCTTGATGTGATCCAGGGAATCGAGAATAAATAAAAATTAAAAAAGAACTAGCGTTGAGGTTTAAAAAGAGTGAAATTTGACTCAATTGAAATGATCACTAGTTAACAACCAGTGCTCTGAACATATACCTAGAGTGAGAAACAAGAGGGCAAAAAGAATATGGGAGAGAGTAGATAAGAGAGATAGTATGTATTACACTGGCCTAACGTTGTGGAATAGTTTTGCGTCAGCAACTAGCTTTAACAGGTAATCTATCGAGGTATATTCATCTGTTTCTCTGTCAGCAAAGAGCTATTTTCCAGCAAAGAGGTATTTTCCCCTGTAGTAGGTCACCGAACCTTCTCGTTGTAATTTGTTTTCAACAGGTTTTTTTTTCGTTTGAAAGGTTTAATGGAGCTTTCAATAGGTTTTGTATTATTTTGCCATTTTCCTGACTTGGTTATGCGTCAATAAGCTGAAAGGGTGAAACTTATTATCACTATTCCTCATTTGTTATATTTCTACGTCGCTGAAAAAAAACCTGAAAAGATGTAAAAAATTCCTTTGGTCATAACTCCGAACAGCGACTAATGACTGATTTTGCTTGATCCTGCTGCATACGTTGCCTTGTCATTGAAAGAAAGTCATGTACGTATTGGAAACGCAACGCTTCCTTTACGTGGAAATTATTTTGATGTTTATAATATCACTCAGCTATTTGTATGTAAATTGATTTAGCCTAAAAGGGTGCATTTATATAATATCGAGCTAGGATATAGCGATTGAGGGAGCTCAAGTAAAAATAAACGTAAAAGACTCCTTCAACAATAAAAAAAAACACGCATTTTATCTGAAAGTGTAAGAATGAGTTGAATGATCTGAAGCGCAGTGTGGATCATTTATTACAATAAACAGATAAAACTTTAGATAATTATTTAGACAGTTCACTTAAATAATAAACTGATGGCTTTTATTATGTTTTATCCAGATTGACATCTATCAAGCAATCGCATATTCCCTGGGAATTACGGGGCGTCTTGAATCTAACCAAAGCTGCCGATGAGAAGGCTTATTGTAGTAATTGGCTTAATATAAGTGCTAAGTTAGTATTTTTGACATAACATGACGCCCGTTCACCTACTACCTCTACATCTAGAAGCTAGACTATGAGCCACAAGATAATACTGTCCCAGCGGGCACATCAACGTTGAATCAACGCGAAGCCTTTGTATCAATGTGTGTACTCACGGGAAAGAGAGAAAACATACGGAAACAACCGCGCCATTGAAACGTGCGTATAAACGCACGTTTAAACGCACGGTCCATGTGCCGCGTATGGAACATTGCAATTTTTCTATTATGCTACTGTTTACTTGAGTTACTTTAAAATGCACTCCTGTTTTACATGCATGGGAAGATGGATACATTGTGCAATCATGAGTTGTTAATTTATATCAGTGGTTACATGTAATAATACAATTCGATAATACATACATATATGAATATATGAATACAAAAGCCACCTAAGTCCATACTTCGGCCAAATTGAGTTAAGCATGGGAAATTGTTGCTATACATAGGCCTGTCATATGTATGAAAGAACAACTCAAATTCATTCTCTGTGTCTATTAAGCATGTGAAAAATAGCATGTATGAAAGAATCACCCAATTCCATGATTTGAGTCTTGTAACACATTGATTGAAATCCAGTATGTATAAAAGTCCACTTGTAACACATTCATTGCTAGAGAGTGACTTTTGAACAAAAATGGGTTTAATAAAGGAAAGTGTGTGGTTTATATTACATGGCAGAATGCTTATCAACATTATACATACCTGTGTGCTTTATTTTGTATTATCTTACTAGTGGTAATCTCATTCTAACATTGTTGTCTTTGTATATGATTCAAAAACCACCTAAGTCCAAAATTTAAAATGAACCCCACGAAGTCCCTGAAATGCTAATCGTCATAGCTAATACAGGTTAACCCACTCATTTGCACGTAAAACTTACCATATTAACCAGGTAAATCTAACTGAAGGAATTAAAATGATACACAGGTTTTTCTCTCAAAATCACTTCCTATGGACTTAGGTGGCTTTTGTATTCATGTATTCATATATTAAAACATTAAAAAGATTGAACACTTGGAAACTTTAACAGACATCAAAAACAAATTGCACACAAAATTTTGACTTTGACCAAATATTGCACAGGCATTAAAAAACATCAAAATATACTAAATTTCAAAACATTACAAAAATATTATAACAGCTGCACCAGACTACCGTAAACGTTCGCCTAATGGCGCTGTGGACTTCATAGAAATGAGAGAGCGCCATCCCTGTAAAAGCCAACTATTATCACTGATCAATAAGGATACGTGTAGTTAAAGGGTGAAACCTATCGACACATACAATTATGAACAAGATCAGACAAACTTGTTCATGATAATGCGGTAAACATTCTCCTGATACGTTGTGGCCCAGTGAGCAGAGCATTAGACTATACAGGGTGTCTCAATAAAAATAGGCCCTGTGGTTTGGGGGACGTAACTTAAAATGTCGGCAGAAAAATCAAATTTTTTTTAAAGATTCAAAAACCATGACGTTTCTGCTTTAAAATGGTGCACAAAACATCAAAATCCGTTCACGCGTCACATAGATAATTGGTATTTTACAAATAGACCCATTTTTGGACCGTTCCAATGGGGCAATACACATTATTGAACACTAATGTGCTGCATTGTAGTTTATAATGGACAAAAATAGATGAAGTAAATGGGTACGAAATGAAAAGAAGTTAACCAATCAATTAATCCATCGAAGAATGTTTTTTGCACCTTTCCGTTTGGGTTAACAATATTGTTCAAACATTTCTCAAGAAACAATTTAGGGCCAAGCGGTCACTTAAGTTTCAGGCTACACATTCATGACCAGAAAAACACGAAAAGGGGTTCTTTCATAAGAATGAATCTCACGAATGGCGTTAAGTGGGCCAAAAACGCTAGTTGATGTGCGACTAGTGATTTTCAAAAGATAGCCTAAACAGGATTTACCCTTTTGTACAAAAACATCCCTATACAGGAATTTGGCGCATTTTAACAACAAATAAGTAGGATTTTTTTTTATCTGAAAGGCACCACACAGTGTCAACACCCTGTATTATAAATATTTTTTCCATACAGCTCAATACTCCGTTGAAATCAATATTCTACTATTGACACAGATAAAGAAAGTTTACATATGCATTGTGTTATAGGGCTTGCACCTGGAACTTAACTGAATGGGCTAAACGTGTTCCTTTACACCTATAAATAAATAAATATATCACAATTTTTACATTGGATTTCAAAATCTTTACTTTTAAAATGCAATAAAAGATATCCACATCAAGCTGCAAGGCCCCCCCCCACCCGAATCTCATGCAGTAATTTCTGACAGATTATGATGTCTGTCAATGTTTTTTTCTGATTTGGGGAAATTTTATTCTCTATTTTCTTGATTTTATCTTTAACATTGTTTATATATTTTTTATTATTTTATCTTTTATGTGTCTTTTTTCATGTTTCTTTGTTTTTCTATAGGTTTTATCGTTTCTTTTTCGTTGTATAGAGTAACTCAATCCATTGAATCAAATGTTGTCATGAACCTATTTGATCGTAGTGCATTTGTTATGTGTGTGAGACGAACTGTCGCGAGCGACAAGTCTTTCAATTCGCGCGAGTGTCCTTGCCTATGCTTCAGTGGTCATAAGAGGTATATCATTTTATTCGAAGGGGGGATCATATACGGGGGTCATAAATTCTTGGAAAGAAAAATAAGAGGGGTCATAAAATGTTTCATGACCAAAATGTAGGGAGTCACACGATGACCACAGATAGTGTGTTTATTTTATTCAAAAAGACTGATTTCAATACAATTTTGGGGTTGGGGGTCATAAACTTTTTGTTGCCGAAATAGGGGGTGCGCAATTTTATTGACGCAGACTTTTTGTAAATTTGGGACCCCCCTTCCGAAAAAAATGATAGCCCCTAAGAGGATTCAAAAGATAACCTCTGCCCCAATAATCCCTAGCTATATTTGTTTGAAACTGTTCCACGGAGGATGTATCATAATAGGCTCGTCTTTAAATGATATAAATAAAATTTGAATGAGTGAACGAACAAAATCATACAACGACCAATATATCACAATTTTTACATTGGATTTCAAAATCTTTACTTTTAAAATGCAGTAAAAGATATCCACATCAAGCTGCAAGGCCCCCCCCCCCACCCGAATCTCATGCAGTAATTTCTGACAGATTATGATGTCTGTCAATGTTTTTTTAAAGCAGAAACGTAGGTATAACGTATGAATCGATTTACAAATTAAGGCCAATGGCACTTTGAGAAAGAATACCTGAAAAAAAAAACCCAAAACATTTGCTGCTCTAGCAACTAACCTAGTGACCTAAAGTATTGCGTCATGTCACGATTTTTTTTCTGAGGCATTATGTCCAGGTTGCTCAATTTGCTGTCGAGCTTTTACAAGGAGGGCGCTCTCACATTTCTATGAATCCAATAGCGCCATTAGGCGAACATTTACGGTATATTGATTGTGCGCCCTGTGTGGCTGCACTGGTTATGTCCTCTTAAGTTTTGATGATTTATATAACTTAAATGGTAATTATTTGTCACCAAAGTTATATCAGTGTGCAGAGCTAAGCTCCTAGATCAACCTTATCAACTCTGATGTCGGATGATTCTGCATTTTTGGTGTATTTTGTGATCATATTTTTGTGTATGATGCTACATTTTGGCCTATACTGATAACACACAGTTGGAGTGGATATTGATTGTTTTCTACTTGACTGGACTCCCACACACATATGGCTAAACTACTATTATATCCTTTTGTTGTGCTCCTATTGATCTATATGGTCATGGCTGCAATGACTGGTATCTCCTATTCAAGAGGAGAGCTGTTGAACATGAATCCTGGTAGAATACGACTACCCAGTGATGTGTATAATACCTTGGTGGACTTGAATATTTGTTCTGTATGTCCAACTAGAAGAGGATGTAGAGCTGGAAGGGATAAGCAAAGGCCTATTTCAGTTATAGTAAATCAGAGACACACAGAGGTAACTGATGTTGGTAATCCTAGTTCCCATACAGGGCAGAATCTTGACAACTTATGTGAAATACCTCCCCCTAATCAGGGACATACAGAAGTAACAGTTGGTAATCACAGTGCCCATACAGGACGGAATCTTGACAATTTACGTGCAATACCTCCTCATAATAAATCAAAACTTAATTTTTGTTGTCTGAATGTACAATCTCTCAGAAACAAAACATCAGAATTTAGTGACCTTGTACTGGAGAACAATCTTGATATTGTTGCAATAACCGAAACCTGGCTATACCCATCTGGTGATGAGATAGCAATTTCTGAACTCACCCCGACTGGTTATACATTTCAACACATCCCAAGATTAAATAGGCGTGGTGGTGGTGTTGGAATTTTGTACAAATCCAACTTAACTGTAAAAATCAAAAGTGATGTCAATTCTTACTCAACATTTGAATCATGTCATGCAGAAATAAGTAGCAACTCAACATCCGTGCACATTGTAATCATATATCGCCCTGAAAATGATAGTACAGGACGTAGGTGGAATTTTGGGCTATTCCTCAGTGAGTTTGAGAGCCTGATTGATGATTACCTGTTGCAACCATCAGAGTTAATATTTACTGGTGACTTTAACATACATGTTGATGATTTGACTGACAGTGAAGCAAATCGGTTTAAGTCTCTGTTGTCCTCGAATGGTCTTTTTTCAGCACATCACAGAGCCCACACATAGACAAGGCCATTGTCTTGATTTGCTTATTACTCGTGAAAATGCACAATTAGTATCCAATATTTATCTTCATCCTGGTTTGTCATGGCATTATGCAATTATGTGTACATTAAATCTTCAAAGACCTCAAGCTCCTTCTGTGTCTATCACCACACGTCGTCTCAAAGCAATTGACATCAATGCCTTTCGCGCTGACTTAAGTTCGTCCTTAGCTGAGATTGATTTTGCTACTATGGATATTGAATCTTGTGTTGAAAATTATAGTCTTGCCCTTAGTGGCCTCCTGGACAAACATGCCCCATCGCGAACGCGAACTGTTAGGTTGAGACCAAATAGTCCATGGTTTCATGAGGGCATCCGGATAAAAAAAAAAAAAGGAGACGGCTTGAGCGCAAGTGGAGAAGTACAAAGCTTGAAGTTGATTTACAAATGTACTGTGAACAAAAGAACACTGTAAATAAGTTAATTGAACAGGCTAAAATAGAGTACTACTCAGGTCAAATCAATGAGAAAGCAGGTGATCAAAAACAGTTGTATAAGGTTGTAAATGATTTGTTGCAAAAAAGCACAAAACCTGTGCTTCCACAGTGTGAGTCTGATGATGCTCTTGCCGAGCAACTCTCTGAGTTCTTCAGTAAAAAGATAGTGGATATACGTAATACTTTTCCTAGCAAATGTACTGATCCATTTTCATGTGAGAATGAATCAAACACCACTGTTTATCTTACTAGCTTTAAACCTGCCAGTGAAGTTGAAGTCCGGGATATTATTTGTAAGTCACCATGTAAAACCTGTGAGTTGGACCCTGTCCCAACATCACTGGTCAAAGAGTGTATTGATGACTTTGTTCCTCACATTACCTACATCGTAAATAAATCTTTTGCTGAAGGTATTTTTCCAACCACTCTCAAGACTGCATACATTAGACCCCTGTTAAAGAAAACTGGTTTGGACAAGGAAGTCCTAAAAAATTATAGGCCTGTAGCCAATCTGGAGTTCTTAGGAAAGACAATCGAGCGTGTTGTATCGGCTAGACTGAGTTTGGTTATAAATGAAAATAATCTTTCCGATGGGTTTCAGAGTGCTTACAGGCCAAAACACAGCATTGAGACCGCTCTATTGCGCGTTGAAAATGATATTTTGGCTGCTATGGAAGAGGGAAACGTAACCGCTCTCATCCTTTTAGATTTAAGCGCGGCATTCGATACCGTGGACCACAACATTTTGCTAAGCAGACTTCGTGATTTTATTGGCTTGAGAGGTAATGCGCTTGCATGGTGTCAATCATATCTGAGTAACAGGCCAGAGTATGTTCGCGTTGGGAACTCCTCCTCCACTCCAGTTGTTCATGATTATGCAGTCCCGCAAGGGTCAGTCCTTGGACCCCAATGGTTCACCATTTATACCTATCCAGTTCATAAGATAATCCTCAAATACAAATTACAGTATCATGTATATGCTGACGATACGCAGTTGTACATGTCTTTCAAACCAACCCAAGAATGTGCTGATCAAACCATTGAGTGTATTGAATCATGCATTTGTGAGATCCGTAAGTGGATGCAGGAGAATTTTCTAAAATTGAACGATGAAAAGACTGAATTTGTT
This sequence comes from Amphiura filiformis, assembly GCF_039555335.1. Classification (NCBI taxonomy): domain Eukaryota; kingdom Metazoa; phylum Echinodermata; class Ophiuroidea; order Amphilepidida; family Amphiuridae; genus Amphiura; species Amphiura filiformis. Next base: position 14,297,019 of record NC_092642.1, on the reverse strand, counting down.
TTAATTGGTTCTCGACAACAGCTGTCAAAAGTTAATGTCCCACATATTACAATAGGAGATTCTGACATCACTCCTTCATTGAGTGCACGTAATCTAGGTGTTATTTTGGACTCGTCAATGTCTCTTAATACTCATGTATCAAGTATTGTACGTTCAGCATCATTCCATATCAGAAACATTGGTAGAATAAGAAAGTACTTAAGTCCTCATGCTACTGAACAAATTGTTCACAGTTTTGTAACCTCCCGGCTTGATATGGGCAACTCCCTCTTGTTTGGCCTTCCTCAAGATCAGATTGCACGTCTACAGCGTATTCAGAACACTGCTGCGCGCTTGGTCACTTTAACTAGAAAGAGATCTCACATCACTCCAGTTTTAAGAGAGTTACATTGGCTGCCGGTTGGTTACAGAATTGTTTACAAACTGTTGCTCATTGTTTTTAAATCACTAAATGATCTTGCACCAGAATATATCAAATGTCTCCTCCAACCATATAACCCTCCTCGTATGCTCCGTTCTAGTGACAAATCGCTTCTCTGCGAACCCCGTTCAAAACATTCATGGGGGGATAGGGCTTTTTCAATTGCTTCACCACGCCTCTGGAATACTCTGCCAACCCACATTAAACTAAGTACATCTTTAACACAGTTTAAAAGTTCTTTAAAAACTCACTTAAGGGCGTACTACACCCATATATTGGTTTGATTGGTCTAAAAAAATATTTTTTTCATTTATAGCTAGGCGATATATGCACGGATCATGTGAAATTAAAAAATTATGAAAAAACATCGTTTTCACCTATTTGTCTTAAAAGTTGATTGGTTGATAAGGACGCTTATTCATCCCTTTTAAGGGATTTTTATTTAGCGAGAGTACGTAGTCAATCTTCATAGGGATGGGCGATACCAGCTTTTGGTACCCATTGTCGAACTAGAGCAGTCAGGGGGGTTTGGGTCGAATTTGTAGAAAAAATAAAACAAAATGAAAAAAAAATGGCCGCGGAGCGCGCTTGCGCGACGCAGGGGGTTGTCTGAGGGAGGGTGTTCCCCCCTCAGAAATAAAAAAAAAAAAACGTGTGCAAAATGAAGATCAAATTGAAGCGATTTGGTGGACAATTTTGGCACTATTATGCCAAGGCCTATATACTAGTGTAAAATTTTAGTTTGGCGGCCGAAAATTTGTGAGAGCCTTTCGTGGACAAGTTTCGAATTCCCTATTATCGTAGGCCTATAAATTGTTTTAAACATAAATCGGCGAAAGCAGAAGCGAAAATGGCCACTTGTATATCGATTACGCAGGGGAGGGTAAAATGAAGACTAAATTGAAGTGATTTGGTGGACCATTTTGGTACTAGTGTGTAAAATTTTAGTTTGAAAAAGCCGCAAATTTGTAAAATGATGGTCCATGAAACCTTCCTTGGACAAGTTTTCCCTGTAAGCCTATACCGCAAATTGGGCTTAAATTTGAAAATGTTGGAAGAAGAGCGAAAATGATCATATGTTTATCCACTACGCAAGGGGGAGTCTGAGGGGGATGTTCCCCCCTGAGAAGTTTGAAAAATTAGCAAAATGAAGGTCGAATTGAAGCCATTCGGTGCATTGTTTTTACACTACTATTTGAATCAATTGCTTTAAACAGAAAAAGGGCCCGAAATCAATTTGCAAAACTTGAGATTGGCAATTACTAAAGCATGCATAAATCGATGAAGTCGTTATGGAGTCCGTCTTAATTTTTGACTTTGGTGGCAAAATGTGAGGGGCCCTGCATATCGGCGGACCCGCAGTAATTTTCACGTGCTTTTAGGACGAGGACCCGCCTTCAAGCAATGCCTAGTCGCAGGCCTCTATAGGACCTACTTCCAATCGTCCCGACTGTGCGGTTATTTACATGGGCCTACTCAATTACGTGCAATTTAGTTTCTCTCCTCCTTTCCTCCATTTTCTCTTCTCTTTTTTTTTTTTTTTTCCCTTCTCTTCTCTTTATTTATTTATTTGGGGGGGGGGGCGTCAGCCACCTGAATCCGCGCCTTAATTGAGTCCATGTGTAGGCCTATGTTGGGGATTGGAGGGGGGTACTGAGGCCTACCACATTTAATAACGAACTTACTTACTCTTTGTGGGATTTCGAATCGCAACACAGGTAATAATAAAACCAGTAGCAAACTTCACTTTACCAACAAGATACAACAACTTTACAACTTTCTTTTTAATTAATGAAACAAAGCTTATTTTTGACTCAGAGTTTAAATTTAAGATGCTAGCCGAAGTCAATAACTTTGCACATTCTTCGGGTTCCTTTGTTTTCACTCATGTTAAAAGAAGACATAAAACCTGATGATCAGCTGACTCTTTCTGTTGACAATTTAAGTTTAAAACATTATTAACACAATTTTTGTGTTGAAATTAATTGTAAACATTAAACAAAACCAATACATTGGCTATAGTTTCAAATCTTTCATAACATATAACCGTGGTGTTTGTAAAATATTTTGTAAAAGATTTGCAATTAGGCCTACTTTGATTGGATTCGAACATTGCAACTTTACAATGCTCAAGAACACGAAAACTAATTCGGGTGTGTGAAACATTGTTAAAAATTGTATGAAATGAGGATTCCTAGCGTAAACTAGTTTCTATACACTTTTAAATGTGAATGATAGGAGGTCTGTAGGCTAAAGGGGGCCCTGAAATTTTTTTTGTGATGATTTTTTTTGCTTCAGCCCCCCAGCAAGTGTTTGTGAACGGTCGACGGTCCCTATAGGCCTACCACACACAATTTATTCGCTACCTGAAGTCGCTAATAGAGAATGAAAGATTTTTTATTTAATATTTGTTTCCAATTTTCGAATAATTATTTTTGTTTTCAATAGGCCTACGTTCCATAAAAATAAAAGTATTGTATCGGAAATTGACCGATACCAAAATGGTATCGAATCGCCCACCGCTAGAAAACCCAAATCATGGCGTCTATACAAAAATGTATGCGGAAGTCTTTCGGCAAGCGAATACAGTGAGTTTCATGGATTTATACTGGATTTATAATGGATTTTCTTAAAGTGGAATGATTTCAGCATGCGGTACAGGTAAGTGACGAAACTGTTAATACACGTGAACTAGTAGGGTGTCCCATTTAGCTGTTATCATTGTGAACATACCGATTCACATTACAAATGCATTATAAATCATGTTTTGTAAGCTTCCCGTATTTCCTCAGAAAACTGAGCAAAAATTCACCTAATACTGAAAACCAAGGCATTTACTGTTCTTTAATTTCAACCTTATCAAACCTGAAACAAATATGCTGCCATGCGAACACAAATTTTGCATATCATTGTCAACTAAAAGGGGGGGAAATAAGTTTAATTTCATTGATAACATGAAATTGATGCATATTAATGTTTTCAAAGCTGTGCATAATTAATTAATTTCCCCCCAAAAATAATTTTTATACTTTTAGCGTCTGTCACAAATGCTTAACAAGTGTGAGTGATTGGATTAACGGTATCAATTCTGAAATTCTAAAGAAACTCGATTTTGTGAATCGAGGTCTATGTACCTCTTCCGAGCTTCTACCTTTAAAAGCATGTAAGCTACATTGATACCGATGCCACCAATAGAACGAGAAGATTTGCCCCTTCATTTTGCATACCACTTTGACCAATTTTTTTTTCTCATTTCTCCACAAAATGCAGAAAACCCGCAAAAAAATCCAATGGGTGTAGTACCCCCTTAATGAAAGAAGCATTTTACTGATGTGCATCACCATATTTTGTTCACCTATTGATTGTTGTTCATGTGTAGATTAAGTTGTAATGAAAATTAATTTTTATTTTGTAGTTTAAGTTAATCTTTGTATCGCGCCTTGAGCGCCATTGATTTGGTGGAGATGTGCGCATTAGAAATTCACATTATTATTATTATTATTATTATATAAAAAAGGAATTCGTGGCACTGAAGAGCAATCTCAAGAGGAGATTACTGATTTAAAACATCAACAAATTATGGGATAGGACTCAGCCGAAAGCGCCGGGTCCTGGCGTGGAATTGGAAAAAATTGAGGGAACATATGCCTATGAACCCTCTGAAGTCTGGTAGGAGGGATTAAGGACGGTGTTCGCACATATTTAGGCAGCCCTTCAGCAAACCTACGACTGTGCTCCGCCCTCCTATCAGACAGAGAGTCAAGTTTACAGCTAAGCAGCGCATCATGATATGAACTGTAATCTCCTCCCAGTATTGTTCTACATGCTTTCTTTTGGATTAACTCAAGTTCTTTGGATTGCTTAACTGAAATGCTAGAATGCCACACAATATTGGCATACTCATGAATCGGTCTTACCTAACCACAGTAAACGACACTCAGCTCTTCTAAAGTCGCCATCCTGTGGTTTGTTTTACTGAAGCAAACTTGGAGCTGGAAGGACTTAATTTGCCCAAATTCACCTTACACCACTCAGTAAACTGATCAGATTGTAAAAGGTCGGAGGAATCTGATCCATTTACATTCTCTGCAAATGTCCGGTCATCCACGTAAGTCCAATAACTATTAGTGGAAGTTTGAGCAGCAACATTATTGAGAATATAAAAAAAAAAAAACAATGGGCCGAGTTTAGTGCCCTGAGGGACTCCCCATGAAGTAAAACATAGTTTGAAAGAGTGACATGCGGTAAGTAGAACGTACAAGTCCATCATGCATCTATTAAGCAATTTTCATTGATAAGATCAGTTCATTGAATCACTAATTATTCAAGTAAGAAAGATTACATAACTTGATATTTGCTATTTTTGATCAAGAGCACTTCTGGAATCGATGTGCAATGAGTGAGTCGTTTTCAAGTGTAGGTTACAACAGTTTCAGATAAACCACTTGTTGATACAAATACACCTGCAAATGCAGTAACAAGACCCAGGAAATCAACATCTTTTACAAAACGAGCGGTCAATGCATGTCTTGAATAGCACAGAATAAACACTACTTCAATATTCTATCTATATTTGACTTTGCATGCGGCATAATGGGATTGCTGATACTATCAAAACAGATCTGAAGTATTCAGTAAGTGTTGAGTTTTACTCTTACTGCAACATCCGTAGTTGTTTTAACAACTAGGTCAACATTTCAGACTAGAGGAATGAACAGAATGACCAAATCATATTCATATTCAAGCCACCGAAAAAGAAGATGACGAAATGTTGCGTTCTGTTCAAAAACCTCAAGTTAGAGATCTCACTGCTTCATATATATTTATGAACTACCGGTATGTCATGGGGACTGAGGCTACTTTAGTTGCTGGCATTAGTCTGCATTTCCATTACTGAGATACCATGCATTATCCAACAAAATATTTTAGTGAGGAAGAAGAAGCCTACTTGGAGCTACTTAGGTTCAAAGTCTCAACTGGATGTATATATATTCACTCAGATGTACCTGAGCGAAAAAGGATAAACCTGGGGCTAAACCAACATGACCAACGGAGTTTATTAGTAACATAAGATAATGTTTGCCAATGTAAAATATATATATTCATTTCTATATAATATCCGGTTTTCCCATGCGTGGGTTAAAATTGTTGAAAATACAAACGTCAATATCGTGTATGTGTTTTTACGGTTCCAGGAAAATTGCTACAACATACAAAAGATGGTTGAGTCACTTTATATGTATGGAATATATTACATTACCATAATTTATTACTGGTTGATGGTCTGCTGCATGTATCTCTAATATCATTTCATAGTTTATTTACACACATTTTATGCATTTTCGTGGCAAGGTCGAATATTATGCCTATAAATGATATATTTTGTATCTCAATTTATAATTTACAAAGGCAAAAACTCTTTTGGCAAATCGAAGGGGGAGAAAAAGTTTTTGTCACGTCAAGAAATAATTATTCGATAGAATGAGAAATTGAGAAAGGAGCGAACAGTAACACGGTCGTGTCTGTTGATACGAGAAAGAATTATGGAGAGGTAAGGAAACGATTGGTTTTATTTATTTATCGTCTTTTTTATCATGCCTGTTCATGATATTTATTTTGTTTCTCAATAAATGTTCCATTTCCTTTATTCTGAAACCAAGTCAATAAAATTTTGAATAGAACTGTTATACTTGTGATTTGTATATAGTGCGGAAGTGTTAATCTGGTTGAAATATTTCGCTATTATTATTCCCTATAGTTTCGTTGCTGACAGTGCAAGATTTTAATAAAACGATTCAATATGCAAAATAACCGGCATACAGGGTGTCTTTGAACAAATTTTACCGTCAGAAAATTAAATTATTGAGTAGTTAAATGCCACAACGAAACAGTACAAAATAGTGTATGCATTTGTGCGATAAAGAACATATTTTAAGATAAAGATATAAAAGTACATATTTTTTGAAAATGGACTACTCCGAACAATTTGAAGCTGTGTTGATGAACTGTCATCATAAAAGTCTTATAATTATTTTTTGATTAAAGCCGTCAATTTTCAACATTCAAAAGGGGTATGAAAGCTGTCTTATTATACAATAGCATAAATTATTTAATCTTGTTCTGTTTCAAATGCTAAAAAATTACAATTTCCGAGATTACAACATTTTATCCCTCAACGAAATATTTTGTAACACGAACTACGAAGAGGGATGTAGACACCCCCTAATTTTCAATTATAAACGCCATATACCGTTATATGGGTCTCTTCTATCCAGTGATATCAAATATAAGTACAAATATTCCACACAAAATATCGCTATGACGTCATAATGAGAGGGCGCCCATGCAAATTTGGGAAATTATGGCTATGTACAAAAGTATAGGTAAAATTGATATTCGGCTAAAAATTTTCTCCTCAATATAAAACGAAATGACTATTTCAACCGAACTGGCAAGTAAAACTAACCAACTAACATATTAGCAACCAAGCAAGAGTATTATAAGGATAATAAAGATTAAGAAAAAGCATGGTTTGGCAATCTGAGATGTGTGGTTCTCGAGTAATAAGTAAACGGTCTAAGGTCTGGGTCCACAGGGATCAAAATAAATGAAATTAAAAAAAAAACCGCTCCAATTTTCATGAGCTTTTTCTCTGTACGATTTTTGATGCCAATTCAAATAAACTATAGTTTGCGCCACCTAGGAGGTAACCGGATGAAAGGTATGACACTTGACCTTCTGGAACTATACGTGTAGGTTTCCAGTCCCTTGAATCGGATTGAACGTCTAAGAATATTTTAGTCTTGAAGTCGTGCCTTACAAAGGCTATGTTAAATAATATTAATAAAATGTGATAACAAATCTGTGATATACGCGTTAGTTATGGGAATGTTGAAAGGGTTCTCTGTCCATAAGTGTAGGAATAGATTTTTACAATAACGTGTATTCTAAAGCTTTCTAAGGTGTTATTTTAGGGAACGCATTCACATTTATGTGATGTGTCAATCTTAAATTATCTCAGTCTATTCAAGGCGTAGATATCTATAGTACGTATGAGATGTATACATGTTTTACTGATATTGCGTCTGAATTATCTAATTGAACGTTAAACAAAAATCCATACAATTAATGTATCACTGTGGTCCTCGGGCATACGTTTGATCAATGTTTCATTACCTAGGATATGGAAGAGAATTGTATGTAGGGTAATTCATTAGTAGTAATACAAAAGATGACATGGATACAGAGATGTAGCAGGGAAGTAGCCCAAGGAAATATTACTTTGTCAATAAGATAAGAATCATGAGAGTAAAACGTCTATCTGGATCATGTAAAAGGGTGGATTGTAAGCTTGATGTGATCCAGGGAATTGGGAAAAACTGAAGTTGAGGTTTAAAAGAGTGAAATTTGGCTCCTTTAGAATGATCATTGTAGTAAACTAGAGTTCTGAACACATATTTTCCCCTCATGTCACTAAACCTCGGTAAGTATGTTATATTGTCAACAGTTATTTGCCTTTTCAACTTAAAAGTTGAATAGATTATATTTACTTGTTGTTGTTGCTTTTTGTAGTCGTTGTATTAATGCAACGATAAAATAGCCTGGAGAGCAGTAGTAGCGTGCGCAATGACAACATACCCGGAAAGCGTATAGACGATGATGATTATGATGATGATGATTAACAGCAGCTGTCATTGCAATAACGCTGATGGGTTGGCGGCAAGATGGTTGTTAACTTCCTGTTTGAAGCTCAGCTGATTCTGGTTGCAGGTAATTGAACCAGGTAGAGCACTCTATAAGAGATCTGCGGATGGAAGGAATGATCTTAGGTGGCTGACCAAGTTGGATCTGGGAATTCTGACAGCTTGGTCGTGGGATGTGAGTCCCGCAGACGAGGGTCAGTTATCACACGATCTGGTGTCATTGAAGTCTAGAGTTTTCTCATAGAACATCCTATGAAATAGGGTAATGGCTTCCAATTTTATCTTTATCGTGTCCCAGCTGTTGTATGTGACAGGTCTTTCCATCTTTCATCAAATTCGTAAAACTTTGACCATATAACTCTAAACGGCGACAATTGTTCAGGCTTTGTAAGTATACAAGAAAGTTAGGTACGCATTGGAAACCCAAACCTTACTTTTACATGGAAATTATATTATGTTGGCAACATTCCTTGCATCAGCCATTTGTCTTATTTACGATACGTTTATAAATTTGTGAATTTCTCAGTCATCCAGGTAGATAAACATAATAAAATGAATATTGAATCTGTTCATCTGGACATTCAAGTGGATGGTGGCGAAACTTTAACACCCTACGACGTATCTGCCCTGTTTAAAGGCGTCCCCCCCCCTGACGGTGCAGTTGAAGTAGTTAGAGAATTTCTGCTCACAGATACATCGCTGAGTCAACGTACTAAGCTTACCACTGACCAAATTTGCTCCCTTTTGGAACTTTGTTTGAATTCCACCTATTTTGTGTACGGCGGGAAATTTTGGCTGTTCGATGGGTTCGCCGGTTTCCCCGATCGTCGCAAATTTATACATGGAACGCTTTCAGCGGCTAGCCCTACATTCATATAACGGCACGCCACCAACGCATTAGTTTCGTTATGTGGACGATACTCTTGTGAAGAAAAGCGAACAAGCGAACGGTCGACACGGTTTTACACAGGAAGGTTTACAGGACAACAAACTTCCATTCCTGGATTGTTTGGTCACAAATTGAGAACAATGGCTCGCTACGTACCATCCACTCATTCACAAACTTGGGGTAATCAAAATCCTATTTCATCGCGCGGAGAAAATTCCATCCACCGAAGAGGCTAAGTTGGAAGGACGCAATCATCTCAAATCTGCGCTAGGCACTTGTGGGTACCAGAACTGGCCATTCGAGAAAGCTCTAAAACCTTGCGAGATATCAAAATCTACCTCGTCTGATTCCGCTGCAACAAGGAGCATACGTCCTAGGAACATTACCATACCATATATTGCAGGGTTTCGGAGACGTTGAAGCGCATATTCGGGAAACACAACATCCCCGTCTCCTTGAAACCTGGAAATACCCGGAGACAGAGACGTGTGCATCCCAAGGACACCCCCCCGCAATATACAAAGTTTTAAGTTTGTGCCATCCAGTGCAAAGATTCTGACTGCGAGGACTCATAGGAGAAACTAAACATCTCTTGCACAAACGCATGTATTAGCACCGTAGACCTAGTTCTACAGGTTTGAATGACTCAGCGGTTTACACGAACCTCAAATTTGCCAATCATTCATTTGAGGATAAGGATGTACTAGTGCTCGATAGAGAACATAAGTGGTTTTAAAGAGGGGTCAAGGAGTCCATACATGAACCTTCGCTCAACAGAGGAGTGGGGCTGCGCCCCAACCTTTCAAGGACCTACGACACAGCAATCAGAAAGCTACCCCGGCGACTCATCAATTGGGGAGTCATTACGTATCCTTATAGCCCTGGGCGCCACAAGCCCTAGCTAGGCAACTGATCTGCAATCAATCCTAGGTTCCTGGATCGTGCGCATATGTAAGCTGTGCACGTAAATCCCGCACAGCGACGACGCCTGGGAAATAATATTTTGTACCGGCAGGGAAACTAAATCAATACCCGGGATCAATACACGTGTAACTGCTATGCACGATTTGATATTCAGACGATAAGTCTTTGGATACCGGGGTAGAAAATGATGAATATCTCCGTATACTTTTTGGTTTCTAAAGAAGCCAATTTTTAGGCTTGCACTAGAATATATGTCTTGAAAGAATATGATAGTCGTTAGCTTGTGTATTGACAAAGAACCGTGCGTTTTGAACTCAAAAACTGACAAAAATTCTGATTTTATATGTGCAGAACAAAAAAACTCTGACAGCTGCCCTCATTCGTAAACGCTTGGGTCAGTGGAGATACACCGTGACGGTACTATAGCGCTGCGTAGGCCACTAGTGGAGGCAGTCTAAAAGCAGATGACGTACCATGCTCGATGACATCTGTCAGAGGTCAGTCACCAGGCTATTGTCAATAGCCTTAGTCGGGTGTCCCTCGGCTCATTATGCGTCTCAAAACTATTAAACAGGTCGGAACCAAATGACCATGCGTGGCTGTGGATTCCATCTACCATAATGGTGATTACTGCCATGAAGATATCGGGGCGATGACACTGTTTCCCGTGTGACATAATCTGGCGTCCATCCACCCTGCTACATGCAGAATCAAGAACATTAAGCCACAAGATATTGCTGTAAGCCTTTGTATCAATGTGTGTATTCGAAACATAATCATTGAAACAACCTTGTGATTGGAAGACATCTTATAATCTAAGAAAGTATAGTTTCCACATCTCCTAATCTTCTTCGATTATCGAGTAGTTGCAAAGACAGGGACGTCGCAGAGAACCAACTGTCCAAAAATGCGAAATAATGTGTGATGGTTTATTTAATTTTGCTAATTATATATCAGTTTGATTAGTTAGATATCAGTTTGATAGTTTCCTTAGCCACGTATATGATCCGCTTTTAAAAAAAAGACTGGGAATGAGTCTAAACATCACCGGAAACTCATCTCCCGGGAAAGTGGATCAGATGACCATATCAGTCATACCTAATGAAGTCCTCCGATGCGAAGGACGCAATATTGTAGTGAGTAAAAATTCACTTGGTTTTGTCAAGCCAAAATGTCTTTTCGTTTATTTAATCAACAAACCTGATAAACTTATTCAACGATATATTAGTTTGGTTGAATGTGAAAGCACAGATTTGTACGTTATAGAACATAATCTATCACGTTTCTTCGTGTCATCTTTGAATTACTGTTTTAATATGCTACTGTTTGCTTGAGTTAATAAAATGCAATCCTGTTTAACGCGCACAGGAAGATGAATACATTATACATTGAATGAGTTGTAAATTGATATTAGTGTTTACTGTGTGAAATCATTAAAAATCTGATTAGATTATAAAATAACCAATTAAGGTTGGTCTGAATCCTGGAAATATGGAAACTTTTGGGCCTCATAACTTCTAAATTCTAAATTGTTGGTCCAAAGTATATAAAAGTATACATATTTAGAATGGCAAAGACTTGATAAGTTCATCTGTGAGGTCAAATTTGGGCCAAAATTGCACTTTTGGCCCAAAATCCCAAAAATAACGGTTTTTGGCCCACTTCTTTTTTGTGCATCATAACAAAAAAATTCTTTGGCCAAATTTTTTGTTTATTAATTTTTAAAAACTAGATCAAAATATCTAGGACCCGTTTTTTCATTTTTTTGAATTTCGACCAACTTTGAGAAATTTGCGCCAAAAATTGTCAAAAAATGCTGATTTTTCAAAAAAATCATAAAAAAGCCCGATTTTGGCCCAAATTTCAAATATTTTTGGTGAAATTGGTCAAAATTCAAAAAAATGAAAAAACGGGTCCTAGATATTTTGATCTAGTTTTTAAAAATTAATAAAAAAAAAATTTTGGCCCAAGAATTTTTTTTGTTATGATGCACAAAAAAGAAGTGGGCCAAAAACCGTTATTTTTGGGATTTTGGGCCAAAAGTGCCATTTTGGCCCAAATTTGACCTCACAGATGAACTTATCAAGTCTTTACCATCCTAAATATGTATACTTTTATATACTTTAGACCAACAATTTAGAAGTTATGAGGCCCGAAAGTTTCCATAATTCCAGGGTTCAGACCAACCTTAAGTGGAAACCACCTGACTGGAAATAATATTATTTTCAATTATGACATTAAATTCTGCAAAAGTAAGTAGAATGTACAAGATGCATCTATCAAACAATCTTCATTGGTAAGGTCAGTCCATTGACTCTCACATTTTTCTGATATAACTATAACTTGAGATTTGTGAACATGGTTAAATAATTGATCAAGAGTACATCTGCAATCGATTTAGTGTGTCAGTTGCAAGTGTAGCTTGTAGCCTCTAACAGTTTCAGATGAATCGCTGTTGTAAATTGGACCAGGAAGTCTACATCTTTTACAAAACAAGCGGTCAATACACGTCTAGGATAACACAATCTAAACTCTACTTTAATATTCTATCCGCTCTATTGGAAAATTTGTATACCTCATGATGGGATTGCTGATACTATCAAAACAAATCTGAAGTGTTCAGTAAGTGTTGGGTTTTACTCTTACTGCAACATCCGTAGTTGTCGTAACAACTAGGTCAACATGTCAAACAAGAAGAATGAACAGAATGACCAAATCATACTCAAAACAACGAAATAGAAGAAGAGAAACCGTTGTGATAGGTTCAAGAAACAAATTGAAGTAGTGATAACAGATTTGGAAACTGTAATTTCAGCTTACTTCAGGCGTTGTTCCATAATTAAATGGCGTGCTCTGCCAAACTGAAACGCTCTTCTCACATCTAGATGAGGTATTTGATAGTGGAATGGTATCATCACGAGTTCAGGTCCCACTTCGTTAGACCGTTCTTTATCCAGTGCCTCAATTAAATCCATTATCTCTCGATAATCTCCAGAAACTTCTGCTACTAGATTAGAATCACTAAAATATGTTGCTTACGAACACGATGTAGCTATCGAAACTCCTAAGCAGCACTAGAAAAGTCCTGGTTTGTATAGTCAACTTAAAATGGGCCATCTCGATTCAGTGGTTTAGCGTGAGTCATCCTGTGGATGATGTGGGGGAGAGGGCACCGAGCCTGATGGAGGCACAACAACCCGGTTTTTTTTTCTTATGGGATTTTCTAAATTTTCAAATCAATTGGGGGCACGTGTCCCCCCCCCCCCCTCACAACGGTCTAAATGGTGTAAAGACGTCGAGGATAGTTTTGGTAGTCTTAGCGATATATCTTTGGTACAACCGAGTAGAGTTGCACCCTATTCGGCAATCGCTCCGTATCTTCATCTGTAGGCAGTATCTTAAGCGATATTTTCCTCAATGCTGGTCACATATGGGTCCGGTTCCGGTCCGGTTTCGCTTGCTAGCGGTAGAGTTTTACTCTTCAGATAAATCTCAAGGGAATTTTTTCAAAACAGTCCGTCCATTTCTAGATACATTTCAGGTGGGAGTTACGATGACTTTTAAATTATAATATATCTACATTTGAACTACATATTATGGTGCATATGGATGCTGCTATAGTGTTGCAAGTATACGAGCCATGATAGTGGGACTCGGAGACAAAAAGCTTACCAAATCATTATTATTATTAGCAGTATACCCAGCAAACACAAAAACGTTTTAAAAACGTTTTAAATAAGTTATATTTTGGCTATTAGATTAGATAAAAACGTTTTAATAACATTAAAATGTCGGGTTATACAAAGGTCATGGTAACGTTTCAAAACGTTTTGTATGAAAACACACTACAACAATATTTTTAAATGTTTTCAAAAAATGTTATTGTAAACTATTTTTGCAAACATTTTTGCCAAATATTGTGTCAATACTTAAATAACATTATGTTAAAATATTTAAACTCAGCAAACACATAAATGTTGTTAAAATGTTTTTTCAAAACCTTTTAATAACATTTAAATGTCGGGTTATATAAAGGTCATGAAAACGTTATTAAAACGTTATTGAAAATATTTTGGGCAAACATTTTTCGCAAAATATTTTTTCAACTCCCAAAATAACATTCTGTTTAGAATGTTTTGTATCAAGTTTTCAAGAATGTTTTTGGAATGTTATTAAAACGTTTTTATACCTTTTATATAACCCGACATTTAAACGTTTTCTGTAAAACATTTTTGTTTGCTAAGCAGTAGATTATCAAAAAATGTGTTTTAAGGGTATGAAAACGTTTTATACTCTTAATATACCCTTTATATAACCCGACATTTAAACGTTTTCTGACAACCTTTTATAACCTTTTGCGAATGATGTCGAAAACGTTTTGTGTTTGCTGGGTATGTATCAATTACCCGCACGGAGATTCCAGTCACCTGCGAGAAGTCAACAATCACCAAAAAGCATGACACCGATGTAGGATGTAAAATACATGTATACTTGTTCCAACTACATGATATAGGTTTCACCACAGCCCTATGGTCTGTGGTTTCACATAATAATTTTTCTTATCTGGAGACGTTGGTTAGAAGTTGCATATCGAAAGGTTTGACTACAAAACGATTCTCTTATAAACGCATCTATATGCACAGTTTCCACCTCGATACACCTGAGTACACAAATTTGTCGAAGCACAGTTAGCCTAGCAATGCCTTGTCTCTATACAGTCTATGTTTACACTTCACGTTTGAGTGCATATCAACATAAGAGCTGTGTGAGCTTCTAGCCGGTGACTATTGGAAAATACGGCATATGTGATTGGTTTTTGTCAAAACCTCGAATGTTCCCTTCATCGAATCAGAAACGTTTTTATATCGTACGAAAGCTAACACTTCCCGCTAAAATCGGGTTTTTTTTTCATAACATCAACAGATGACGCAGTTCAATGTTTATAGCAAAGCGAATGTGGTAAATCTGTTGAAAACGGCCTATTCACGCACAATTTTTGACCAAGATCGATATAGGGTTTAAAAGTCAAAACCCCGGTTGATCCTTACGATATTTTGCAACTTTTATGTCATTAAATGAAAGAGCACACTTATATTGTCCACATACTAGATTCATTTCAGTGAGCAATTGCCAATTCTCTTTAAATTGCAAATCTTGTGCAAAACGTTACTATTTTCGACTGATTTGTCATATGGTTGTCAATGCCTTTGCTTAAAGAGCGCTTAGAAATTGATATGATTTCCCAGGGTGAACGATAAGCCCTTCTGCAGACTAAAACGCAAGTCTTTATTAGTAATGACCAGTGATATGTAATTGTATATAGTTGTAGCTTTGAATTATTTACATTACTGGCATATTGGATGCAGCGCACATAAATGATTTTACTTTCTTTGCAGTAAATATAGATGTATAGCACTTCCAAGACTTTTCATTACTATTCTAGGGAACCCTAAACCTGCTTACCTTACTGTGGTTATAGAGACAAATAATGACTCTAAACATTTGAGAACTATGATCTGGAAAATTGGTTGCTATTTAACCCAAAACGAGGAAGAAATAATAATTTCACCTGAAAATCCCAATGACTTAACGCTAAGCTGTATTCCCCCGTTTTATTCAAAAGGGATAACATATTGCACGGGGCATTTCTTCCATCTTCAAACACAATTAGATGGTGCATGGTCAAAAATTCCCAATATCTTATTTTTTATAAAATCGCCTTAGTGTTCCCCTACTGTAAGACTAATAACTGCTTCACGTATAACAACAGCTGCAAAATAAGTAGATTTATACGAGCGACATTCAATATTTGAAATACAGCATCAAACAGCTATGGGATTATTGCTAATACAGAATACCAAGGCATTAATTTCAAATGCTAATTATTTTGCGCTGTCGAAGCAACAGATGACCCAATCGATCTTTTACATGTAATTGTTTCTTAATTATTCCATTAACATATATTATGTAATTGTAATAGAAAAGGGTTATTAATTGTGGAGACCAAATTAGCGACATGTATAAACAATGCCTACATATTAAGCGAATGGTAGTTGTGAGTTATCTTGGTGGGTTCAAAAAAAAATCAATAAGTATCATAAATCAAATCAAGATGAAAAGCGTACAGGAAAAATCTTGCTTACTGAATGGCGCTGCGCTGCTTTGAAAACAGTACTATACTGTATATACTGTATATAATATGAAAGCCTAAACCAACGGTTTGCACTGTTAGATAATGTTTGTCAACGTTATTTTTATATAATATTTGGTTCTCTAATGCGGGCGTTACAAATTGTAGAAAGTGAAACACATCAATACCATGCATGTGTTTTTACGGTTCTAGGATAATTGCTGGAAGATATTCCATAGAAAGGTTCATTGATATCCTTTCTTTCTATGGAATATATTACATTACCATAATTTATTACTGGTTGATGGTCTGCTGCATTTTTATCTCGAATATCACTTTATAATTTATTACACTCATTTTTACAAACATAATATCCTCTTTCGTAGCAAGGTCAAATTTATGCCTGTAATCATATATAATGCAAGTATCCTCTCTTTCTCTGGAGGACAGCATCTCATATTGACGCCCTCTGTTGGTCAACTTTACATTAGGTTACGAATTGCTTTAAAAAACAAAAAACAAACCATACTGCAGTTACTGTTCATTTTCCTATACATAATAAACAGTGCTCTCACCATTGACGTGTGATCTCTACAAACAGTGTATGTTAGAGGTATAGGGCATTTCCTAGTTAACGTCACTGTGTGAAAAGTAACAGGCCAATATTTTGTGTACTCTCTGAAATTCTAGAAAATATAGTTTTGCAACATGTCCTAAATTTTTAGCTAATTTTATAGATATTTGGAAATATTCGCACTTTAGTATTTTAGTATGGAGGGGCACGGCATGGCCTGCAAAATTCCCTGTGTAAATCGGATGCAACTTTTAGAGACTATCATTCACTTGTAGACCGCTCTCTTCCGAAGGGCATTAAAGCTAAACCACTTGACGGATATTTTTGTACTTGCTGTCAATCAAGAATAATGTTAACATTACATGTAGGCTAAAAACTGAGTAGGTGGGCATGTGGAAATGTCCGTACCTCCCTGATATGTAAATGACAGATAACAGCAAAAACAGCTCCCATATCTGTCCATAACTTTGATCAGTGCAGCGAGTCCGGGAATTTCAAGTGGGTGATTATTGATTGGCAAGTGTCGTATTTGGGCATAAGTGCAGTCCATTATTCAATGTGGATGGTAGACTAGACTTTATCGATTAATTTTGCTGGAGTAGTTTCCTGTTAACCAGGTTTAAGTACTGCAAAGGTCGAATCATGTTTGCTGTGCAGCATAACTGCACTATGCTAGAATTACGCGGTTCGTAATTAAGGTAGCCCCACACAAAGGTGTGTAAGGTTTGACAATACAATATGGAATATGCAAATAAGCACATTAATATATAATGGAATATGCAAATAATAAGCTGCAGAGTGGATTAATAGAAGTGTAGGCAAAATATGCAAATAAAATGACCCAAAATAATACAGCACATCAGCCAATCATAGGCCTATCCTATATCCTCATAAGTTTGAAGTTGGTCGGTTCTTGCGCGCGGGTTGTACAGTGGATTAATTAATTTGCTTCCGCCCGGACAGCCAGGCAGCCGGCTAAACAGACAACCAAACAACCAACAAAACAGAAAACCATTTGGGGGATAACATAAGCCCCACATTTGTGCATTGATTTGTGTGGGGGCCAAACACAAAGGTGACGGGCTGTCGATAACTTTATTGAAAGTCCTCACTATGGGAGTGTCCGGCCTCAGCCCTGGCGGGCTTACGGCCTTGATGTTGCTGGTGGTTTTTTTTTTGGGGGGGGGGAGAGCTTGGGCCCAGTATCAACACACAAGAAAGCAATGTGTAACCTTAAGTTATCGACAGCCCGTCACGTTTTTACTTTGTTTTTCGTTATACCTTTTATTTACCCGTTAATTTCCCTCATCCGTTAGATCCTGCACTCTATTGGAGGCTAATGGGAGTGGGGGCACTGCGCAAAAAAATTATAGGCCCTAGTTTGAGCTCGATGTTTTTGAGCGCTATATGCGTTGGAACCTTGAACAATAATGTTTTTGAGCGTTATTGTTGTTTTATGGCTGATACCTCCCCAACCTTCACCGTATCTCAGGAAATTTTACTTATCATATTACTTGTTTATATTTTTATGATGCAAATCGTTTCAAATATGTATGCAGCATGATCAAGAGGTTATTTTTAGGCAAAATTTCTTTTATTTTTGAAATGTCGCCCCCAAGGCCGAAACAAATATGTAAATATGAAAAAAAACCTCACAGTCTTAAATGGGTACCAATCATTTTGATACACCCTGTAAAGCAGTATGATTAAATCAGTCATTTGTCGCCTTGGAGTTATAGCCAAAGGATTTTGATATTCATCTAGTTTTTGAGTGACGTAGAAAAATAGTAATCAAGGAATAGCAATAAAAAAAATTGTCAGCTTATTGTCGCATTTTCATATTAGGGAAATGGCAAATACAAGGGAAAAGGCTCTATTAGACTTAACCTGTTGTTAACAAATTGAAGGTTCAGTGACGTGCTAGAGGGGAAACACCTCTTTGCTGGATAAAAGTGCTTTGCTTACAGAGATTAATATGCCTTGACAGATTACCTGTTAAAGCTAAATTTGACTCTGTTTGATCTCAATGCCACTTCTTTTAGGTTTTTTTTTTTATTATAGAATGGAAAGAGCAACGAAAGAATACATTTAACTAAACATTTTGGCATTCCCGGATCACATTAAGCAGCTTGAACTTTAGTAACATTTCCTTGGGCAACTTCCGGGCTACATCCGGGGCTACATCGCTGCATGTATCCATGCCATTTTTTTGTATTTACTACGATAATGAATTACACAGAATAAAATATTCGTTAATATCCTACGACGTAATGAAACATCGTATCTAAAGTATGCCCGAGGTTCATTGTGATATGGATTTTTGTTTAACGTTCATCGATTGCAAATGATTCAATATAGCCTTAGAACTCAGACACATCGGTCGTTCAAGTTATGAGTTTTAGGATTGGTTTTGGTTTCCGATTATCCTGCCAAAGCTCTTGATTGACGTCATTACCGAAATCTCTGTCTGTATATGAGGAGGGCATTGGAAATTGTAATTATAAACTATTAATAATAGAGACGTATAATTAGTTTATTTATTTATTTATTAAAGGGGCATTTCGTGATCCACAGCCTCATCCCCCACTTTTCTCAAAAAAGTTGAGATTTTTATACCACTGGAAACCTCTGGCTACATAATGTTTATGTACAAAATATTTCTTGCAGATTAATTCGTTTAGCAAAGATATCGTGAAATTTGAATTTAGTTCTGGTGCACCAGAACGAAATTACAACGCATTGTCTATGGAGCAGTGTAATACACATAATCATGCATAACTCGGAAACGCAATATCGGAATCAACTGAAATTTTTGAAATAAGCTTTTTTCGTGGATATGTACTGAAAAATGTCATAAAAAGGATCACGAAATACTCCTTTAAGTCATATTTTACCAGGGCAGCCCAGTCAGTGCATAGCACATGATATACATAGGGGCCCTGGAGAACATTGTACACAATATAAAACTAAATTGTTAAAATTACATAATTATATATACAAAGTTCAATTAAATATATAAAAACTACATAACAATTTAAAACACAACAACAATATTATTATATACAATTTTGGTTATGAGTATTGATAAGAACTAAAATGACAAAAGAATAATAAAATATTATCATAGCACACACGAAGGAAATACAATTCACATAAAACATAATACAATAATAATCTTCTTCTTCTTCTTCGGCCGCCGTCACTACTGACGATTGGCTACCATCTGGCTGCAACTCCTTATCTCCTTCTTCCAAGCCGTTCTGTTTTGAGCTAGACGCTTGGCTTACACTAGGCTCATTCCTGTCCATTCTTTGATGTTGTCAAACCATTGTTTCTTCTGTTCCTCTCCTCCTTCTCCCTTCAACTTTTCCTTCTATTATCTGGAGTGTTAATGCACTGCCACTTCCTCTAAGGATGTGACCAAGGTAGGTAAGCTTTCTTGTCACCAACTCTCCGAGCAGCTGTCTCTTCACACCAAGTTCCTCAAGGATGCTTCTGTTTGTTCTTCTCTCCCTCCAACTGATGTTTAGCATTCTTCTCCAGAACCACATTTCAGCAGCAAGTACCCGGTTCTCATCTGCTTTGGTCATAGTCCAGCCCTCCAGGCCATAATGGAGTACACTCCATACCAGTATCTTGATCAGTTTCATTTTCAGTTCTGTTGGAAGGTTCCGATCATTCCACAAATCCTGAAGCTCGATCATTCTTCCTTTGGCCATTCCAATCCTGGCTTTGATGTCAGCCGTGCAATTTGCATTTGATGTTTTTACCGAACCCAGATACTTGAAGTGGTCGACCTGTTCTACTTCTTCTCCATCTATTGTGATGTTGTACTCTTTATCTACTGCCTCTGCAGTACAAGTTTTGTTTTCTTCACGTTGAGTTTGAGATTCATGTCTTTGCCAGTTTCATCTTTTGCTGTTGCCAATTTTTCTATGTCCTCTACTGATGTTTCAAGGAGTGCGGTGTCGTCTGCATAACGAAGGTTTGAGATTTGTATGCCTCCTACTTTGATGTTATAAGAATCTACATCAGCATCCCTCATCGCTTTCTCTGTGTATGTCACGAAAAGATATGGTGACGCAATGCAACCCTGTCTCACACCTTTGGTCATGCTGAACTCATCTGTATTTTCACCATTCCACCTGATCTTTCCTCTCTGGTTTACATACAAGGATTGTAGCAGAGACACAAGATGTACTGGGAAGCCCATTTCTTCCATTGCAGCAAACAGTTTAACATGGCTGACTGAGTCAAATGCCTTCGAATAATCAATGAACATGACAAAGACTTCTTCACCTATTCCAAGTATCTTCTCCATCAGTATCTGAAGGCATACCAACATGTCTCTGGTTCCTCGTCCTTTCCTGTAAGTAGGTTGTTCTTCTGGTAGTTCTTGCTCCAGCTTTGCTTTCAGGCGATGTATAATGATCATCAAGAGAACTTTGCTGGTATGGCTGATGAGTGCGATGGTCCTGTAGTTGGAACATTGCTTGGGGGCCCCAGACTTGAATAACATCACAAACTCCTGGGTTTTTTTTTTCAGTCTTCTGGCCATTCACAGCTTGTCCATATGCTTGTGCATAGTTGGTGTAAAGCTTCTAGTCCTTACCATCCTGTGGATTTTATTAGCTCGGCTGGTACTCCGTCAAGACCTGGTGATTTCCCAGTCTTTAGTTGGCTGACTGCATGCTCACCTTCAGATATGAGAGGTGGTGGCTCTACCTCTTCAACCGGTGTTTTTGGCATGGAAAGTGGTACTTCTTTATCTGGTTTTTAAAACAGTTTTCCACCATATTCTTTCCATCTGTTCATGATATCTTCCGATTCACTGAGAGGACTTTTCCTTCTGTATCCTTGATGCATGCCTGCTGTGTTGGAGTAGACTTGGCTTTTACTGATCTGATCTGTTCAAACATTGCCTTGGATTTTCCGGTTGCATCAAAGTCTTTAATCTGCTTACATTGTTCTTCAAGCCATGTTGTCTTATCTCTTCTGATCCTCCTCTGGATCTCAGCACGCAGTTCTTTATATCGCTGATTCTGGGTTGGCGTGTTACTTTGTTTGCGCAACCTGCTCTTTTCCTCAGCTAGATCAAGTACTTCTTGGTTAATCCATGGCTTTTTGGGAACTCTTTTGGCTCTACCAATTGTTTGCTCAGCTGTCTGTGTCAAGATGGTTTTGTATGTTACCCACAAGGATTCAGGTTTAGTTTCACTTGATGTATTTTGGTTCATCGCTTCATTTCTGAATTGTTGTTCGGATTCATGCTTGAACTTGGCCTTGATGGTGGGGTCATTCAGCCTCTTAACATTCAGTTTGCCTGATCTTCTCTTTGGTTTGGTGCATGTTGGCTTCACTCGCATCTTTGCTGCTAGTAGTATGTGATCTGTATCACAGTCAGCCCCAGGGTATGTCTTTGCATCCAAGACACTCGATTTCCACCTTCTTTTCATCATGATGTAGTCAATCTGATTTCTGTAACGGTCACCAGGTGATTTCCATGTGTACAGGTTTCTTTTGTGATGTTTGAAGCAATTATTCATGATGGCTAGGTTGTTGGCGCAGCAGAATTCAGCAAGCCTGTCCCCTCGTTCTTTTCTGTCTCCTAGGCCAAACTTTCCAATTCCACATTTCTTGTCCTCGCCTTCTCCAACCTTGGCGTTCATGTCACCCATAACCACACATACATCTCCTTTCTTAATCTTGTCCAAAACCGATTGCATCTGTTCATAGAACTCTTCAATGCTTGCATCATCGTGACTGGATGTTGGGGCATAAGCCTGCAGGATGGTTATTGGTTTGGGCTTAGCAAGAAGTCGTACAGTGATGAGTCGATCGGAGATGGGATTGTAGCTCGCAAATCCTTGCATGCCGCTCCTTTCAAGATTATAGCAACTCCATTTTCTTTCTTCCCACTAGGTTTTCCTGAGAACAAGATTTTGGTGTTTTTGTCTGGTTGAAAAGATCCTTCACCTTTCCATTTAGTCTCACTGAGGCCTAGAACATCTAGATGTAGTCTATCTGCCTCTTCAAGTAGCAGCTCCAGTTTTCCATCCTGATTCATAGTTCTTACATTCCATGTTCCTATTTGGAAGACCTTTCCCTTCTTCCCCATCAGGTTGACATGAGACCGATTGGTAATGCTGCCGGCAAGCGCTATCCTTTCCGTAGAATTTGGGGTAACGCCGTCATCATTCGCACTCCTCTCAGGCTCAGCAACCTCTTCCTCAGTAGCATCTCGGATAGGTGCCCTAAGGGTCCCAACACCCATCTGTTTAACACGTATTCTTTCTGATCTGCGACTCATAATGGTATTCTCGGGAAGATATTAAGACAGTGGGCTCCCGTTACCTTCTGCCTCAGTGCTGTCCCGCTGACTGGGACTCCTGCGGATCTTGCCTTTGCTGGTGCTTTAAAAGCATCTCCTTCAGGTAATGTTGCCATGGCACTGTCATGTACAACTTGTGCTGGATGGTCGTTGGCTCTTTCAAGAGAGCTCATCCGTCCTTTTAGATAGAAACTTGCATTCATTTTCATCAGGGTGTCCAGCCACCCTCCTTTTGCTGGATGGTCGTTGGCTCTTTCAAGAGAGCTCCTCCGCTCTTGTAGATGGATCTTGTATTTATTTCCATCGGGGTGTCCAGCCACCCTCCTCACTGGATCCCATCTGGAAAACCAGTGGGGTTGACGGTTTAGTTGCCGTTGGCCCGACTTACTCCTAATTTACTCAAAGGATATAAAGATATAGAGTTCAGCATTTAGTCCAGTTGCCACCCATACTAAATCATATGAGGATGCACCTGAGCCGCCACTGAGCGAGATCTGTGTGTATGTACCCACACAGTGGCATCGGTGAAGTCTTGATTTTTCCCAGGTCTCAGTACCTACAAGATGATGAAGACAACTAATATTCCTAGGCAACTGGATGCTGAGAAGGAGGAAGAACAAGTGAAAGGGGAAATAAACCGAGCTAGGGAGGCAAAGGAAGCTCATGTCCTTATTCTGGTATAGGAGTAACATATGAACCAGCCCATAACAATAATAATAAAAGACATATTATAATCTGACTTGCCATTATTAACTGAGATGTTCAAAGATTGTTGATTTAAATGAATATAAGTTATTTATTGCACGAATATGATGTGGTAATTTGTTCCATTCTATTGCACCTTGGTATTGAATTGAGCTTAAGTGACTTTCATTGATGGCAAGAAGTTTATCGGCACTTGACCTCAGTAGTATTCACATTATGCGTGTTATTTACAAACTTAAATTTAGAGCTTAGATAAGAAGGAACAAGATCATTTAAACATTTAAACAATATTAACCATCGATTTTTAATGTTAATCCACCCAAGTTATGACGAAGCTCTGTAGCACTATGCCAGGGGGGATAACATGTTATTGCCCTGGCAGCCCTATTCTGAAGTTTTTCTAGTCGATCAAGATTTAGGCCACTGCAGCTACTAAAAACAACATCACAATAATCAAAAACTGGTAAAATCATGGATTTGTACAAAATATTCAAAGTATTGATGTTGAGGCAAGACCGGAGTCTGCGGACAATTCCAATTCTTTTACTAATCTTATTACATAACTTTTCAGTGTTACAGTTCCAATTCATATGTTCATCAATAATTACACCCAGATATTTGCAATGGGAAACTCTGCATAATTCTTCATTATTAACAATTGCACGAACATGTTTGAAATTTACCAGTCTCTGGGTGTGCCAATAAGCATAAGATTTGTCTTTTTACATTTAATGTTAGTTTGTTTTGACACAACCATTTACCAACATTGTCTAGCTGAACATTTAAAACAGACTGCAGATTTCCAGAATCATTAGAGGCATAAAACAGAGCTGTATCATCGGCATATAAAACAACTTTACATTTATCATCAATTACACTTGTCATATCATTAATATATAAAATGAATAAAAGTGGCCCCAGTATTGAGCCCTGTGGCACACCGGTATCAATTTTCAAAGAATCAGATAAATACTAATAACGGACTGATACCGGGAAGTTAAGTAATTTGTGAACCATTTATGCTCAGTACCTTTAATTCCTAAATTGCACAATTTGGATAAAAGAATTTCACGATTGACAGTGTCGAACGCTTTTTTTAAGTCTAAAAATATTGCACCAGTTATAAGACCATTTTTCATGTTATTCAAATTGAAGTCATTTACATCAAGTAATGTACTAGATGTTGAATGTTTGGGACGAAAGCCTGACTGCTGATCAACAAGAATATTATTTTCTGCTAAGAAGACTATTTACGGCACACTCAAAAATTTTCATGACTATACTGGCAAAACAGAAATAGGGCGATAGTTATTTGTATCATCTCTATTGCCCTCTTTGAATAACGGAGAAACCTTAGCATGCTTCCACTCAGTGGGTACAAAACCTGATTTTAACGACATATTAAATACAAAAGCAAGTGAATGAGCAATTTCAGTAGCTCCTAACTTGAGAAGCTTTGCATTTATCCCATCTAATCCTGTAGCTTTCCTATAGGATCTAGCGATGGCAACTGTTTCAAAACAAAATCAACATCAATATCATGAAAGGAAAACTGTACATTGGAATCTGAATGAATATTATTATCATGATCATAATTCTTGGCAAGTTGTTTACCAATACCAACAAAAAATCTATTAAAGCTGTCAGCTTTGTCATGACATGTGTAATTTTTAGTGGGTACGGGAATTATCATAAATCAAAATAAGATGAATCGTACAGGAAAACAGGACAAATCTTGCTTACTGACTGACAAACTAAACCAACGGAGCCCGTAAATATATATTTCGATATGTTATCTGGTTCTCAAATGCGGACGTTATAAATTGTATCAAGTACAGACATATCAATATCAGGCATGTGTCTAGGAAAAGAAAATATTTCACACAAATGTTGCTTGATTAGGCCTACCTTTATTTCTATGGAAAATATTACAGTCATTACCATAATTTGTTGCTGGTTGATGATCTGCTGCATGTGTACAGCATGTCTCAAAAATTGTGCAAGTGAAAAGCGCCCACTTTGGCAATTAGAAAATACCGGTGTGACATAATGCTTACATCAACGTCAAGGGCGTAGTCTTAGCTCTCAAATGCCGTTTGTTCTGTTCAATTTGCTTGTTTTAATCTCGAACGAGATATGCTTACTTAAGGGCTGGGGTATGAACGTTTGGACAGTATTTATTTTGGGACATTAGAGCACATCAGACATATCGAATTGCATTCTGAATACGAAGAATGTCATTCTGATATCAAATAATTTTGATTTTTGAAATTCGCAATTTAATACACATTTTATGGCAAATCATTAAAAATTGATATTTTGATATTTAACAGTACTTGAAGTTAACTTTATAAATCTGATGATTTATACTTAAAGTGTATGTAGGTGGGATGAAAAGCCGACGATCAATTGAAAATTTTGACCTTTCGTATAGAAGATATGGATTTTTTCCCGAAACACCAAAAAAATTAGGTCTTTTTGGGAAAAAAATCCATATCTTCAATATGAAAGGTAAAAATTTTCAATTGACCGTCGGCTTTTCCTCCTGCTACATACACTTTAAGAATATATCATTAGATTTATATAATTTACTTCGAGGACTGTTATATATCAATAAATTGAAAAATATCAAATTTTTATAATTTGTCATAAAATTTGTATTATATTATGATTTTCAAAAAATGAAAATTATTTGATACCAGAAAGACATGCTTCGTATTCAGAATGCAATTCGATAGGTCTGAGGTGCTCTCATGTCCCACAAAAAATACTGTCGAAAAGCAATAAACGCTCATTTTAGATCCCTTAACAAAGAAAGGGTAAAATCACAATTATGCCACTTTTACTAGGGAAGAGGGCTGTAAACCAATAATAGCATCAAGTTTTTCAAGAGTTCCTTCGTGAAATCAAAAGAATACATCAATTACACAACAACACAAAATTGTTTTTACTGTTTTATCATGATACAGGTACTAGGTATAATGATTCTCTTTTTCCACTTACGACAAATTAAAAGATAAATGAATATTTCACATTCTGCTGTCAAATTAAATACATGTGCAAGTCAATTATCATGGCAAATACTGTTCTCTTTGTCACTCAAGACATTGTTAAATGACAAACAAATATAGTTAATGGAGGTTAAAATTGACAAATTAGTGAAATTAGACAAAATAATGTACGCGCTGATGTTGATACGTCTAATGCACGAGCCCCGAAGGGGGGGGTTAGGCGCATCAACATCAGCTATCATTGATTTATATGTACAGCCCTATTCCCTAGTAAAAGTGGCAAAATTGTGATTTTACCCTTTCGTTGTTAACTAAACATATCTCGAGATTAAAAAAAAGCAAATTGAATAGAACAAACGGTATTTGAGAGCTATGATTGCGCCCTTGACATTGATGTAAGCATCATGCCACAACGGTATTCTCTAATTGCCAAAGAGTGCACTTTTCACTTGCACAATTTTTTTAGACAGGCTGTATATCTACTATCATTTTATAGTAATTTATTATACACATCTTTATAAACACAATATGCATTTTCGTCGCAAGGTCAAATATCAGTGAAGCCTTAATATATTTTTGTATCTCAATTTGTATCTCACGAAGCTACCCCTTTCTTTACTATAATTATGTTCCACCCAAATTATGCTCATCTTGTTCTGAAACACGGAGTGGATTTTTCCCCGCTCATTTTCGTTCATATTATGAGACCTTAGTGCTACTTTAATAAATGTATAAGTAGGGCAGATGGGAGACAGACGTGCACAAAATAACCACGACACCGATACTATATATCTGAAAGGCTAAACCAACGAAGTTTGTTAGTGACATGTTAGATATGTTTGTCAAATTAAACAAATATTTTTATAATGATTATTTGGTTCTCTAGACTAATGCGGGCGTTATAAATTGTAAAAGTGAAAATTGCTACAACATATTTCAATACAAAGGTTTCTTGATTGCCTTTATTTCCATGGAATATTTGTTTTTCTCGTGAACCGTTGGAGATATACGTATCATTTTACATTTTTATTCAATTCATCTAAAATACACTTTGTGCCACTTCCTGTTTATTGTTCGTTGGAGAATGCAATTTAGCATTCATGCCAATAACCATCAAATGTTATGAGAAGTCACTTTAAATGAGTACCAAAGGCTGTTATATGTTTATTTATAAATATGACACTTATAATACGTCAGGCTGTCTAAAGGACCATACAATATTTACCATAAGGAGGAGTGGGAATTTTGACCAAAAAAACAATCCACAAAAATGCTCGCGTTGCCGTTGTTTGCTCAAAATATTCGAATTCCTCCCATGTTTTCCCCTTTATCTCCATTAAACTTAACATTCCCAACGAATGGTTCAGTAAAAACTTTTTATTCTTGTCCTAGCATTGCTATCATCAGTAGATAGCATCTTATTCTGTATTTGTATACTATCAGTAGATAGCATTTTATTCTGCATTGCTACACTATCAGTAGATAGCATTTTATTCTGCCTTGCTACACTATCAGTTGATAGCACCTTATACTGCGTTGCTATATCATCAGCAGATAGCATCGTATTCTGCATTGCTACCATCAGTAGATAGCATCTTATTCTGCATTGCTATCATCAGTAGATAGCATCTTATTCCAGCATTGCTATCATCAGTAGATAGCATCTTATTCCAGCATTGCTATCATCAGTAGATAGCATCTTATTCTGCATTGCTATCATCAGTAGATAGCATCTTATTCCAGCATTGCTATCATCAGTAGATAGCATCTTATTCTGCATTGCTATCATCAGTAGATAGCATCTTATTCTGCATTAATATCATCAGCAGATAGCTTCTTACTCTAACATTACTATTATCAATAGATAGCACCTTATTGTAGCATAGCTACCGTCAGTAGATAGCATCTTATTGTAGCATTGCTATCATCAGTAGATAGTTTCTTATTCTAGCATTGCTATCATCAGTAGATAGCATCTTATTCTACACTCTAAGAAATAAAATATTCTAAAAAGGTTCTAAAGTTGTCCTTTCAGGAACACTTACGGTACCGGGTACATGTTCTAAAGAAAACCAAAAAATAGTTCCAAAATTGGGATACATAACCGTTTTCGGTTCTTTAGAGAACCATTAAGGGTTCTCTAAAATTAAGGAACCCTTTTAGAGGTCCTAGAGAGAGGGTTCTCCTAGCTGAGAGGAGAAAAAAGGTTTTATTTAAATCCTTTATTTCTTTGAGTGATAGCATTGTTATCATCAGTAGATAGGATCTTATTGTAGCATTGCTATCATCAGTAGATAGCATCTTATTCTCGCATTGCTAACAATATCAGTATATATAGTATCTTATTCTCGCATTGCTATCAATATCAGTAGATAGCGTCTAACTCTAGCATTGCTATCATCAGTAGATAACATCTTATTCTAGCATTGCTATCATCAGTAGATAGCATCTTATTCTGCGTTGCTATCATCAGTAGATAGCATCTTATTCTGCATTGCTATCATCAGCTAGTATAGATAGCATCTTATTCTGCATTGCAATCATCAGTAGATATCTTCTTTTTCTAGCATTGCTATCATCAGTAGATAGCATCTTATTCTATAGCATTGCTATCACCAGTAGATAGCTTCCTACTTTACACTCTAAGAAATGAAGGTTCTAAAAAGGTTCTAAAGTTGTCCTGTAAAAATAACCAAAAATGGTTCCAAAATTGTGATACATAACCGTTTTCGGTTCTTTAGACAACCTTTAAGTGTTCTCTCAAATTAAGGAACCCCTTTTAGAGGTCCAAGGGAGGCTTCTCCTGAGCGGAACAAAAAAAGGTTCGATTTCGAACATTTATTCCTCAGAGTGTAGCATTGCTATCATCAGTAGATAGCATCTCAAGTTATTCTCGCATTGATGAGGAGATAGTTTCTTACTCTAGCATTATCATCAGTTATAAATATCACCTTATTAAGCTATCATCAGTAGATTACATCTTATTCCAGCATTGCTATCATCAGTAGATAGCTTCTTATTCTAGCATTGCTATCATCAGTAGATAGCATATTTTTCTCGCATTAACTATGTAGGGCTACGCTGAGTAATTTAATTTGATTTTTTAACTTTGTTGACAGTTTAAAGCTATAGGCCTATTTCATGCATACTGCAGTTACTGTCCGTTTTCCTATACACAATACACAGTGCTCTCACCATTGACGCGTGACCCCTACAAATGATGTATGTTGGGAGAATGGACACTTGCCTAGTTAACATCACTGTGTGAAAAATAACCAGCCAATATTTTATTTATTCTCCAAAACTTCTAGCAAATATATTTCTCTAACATGACCTAAAATTACAGCTAGGTTAGATGTTCAGAAATGGTCGTACTTTTGTAAAATATGAGTGAGGGCAAGGCATAGCTAGCCAACTCCCCGTGTTATTTGAATGGAGATTTGACCGAAAATATTGGTATCGGACCGCTCACTTCTGAAGGATGCCACAAAAAAACCGGTAAAAGCTACATTTAAATTATTCTAAATAGGTTCTAGAAAATAAAGTTTTGTAACATGTCCTAAATTTTTAGCTAATTTAGGTGTTTGGAGAGGGTCGTACTTTTGTGTTTTAGGAAGGACATGTAAACGACAGATAACACCAAAAATATGAAGAAATTATTTCTAAACCGTGTTAAGTCAAAAATCATTATGTTGCTCATTTTCAAGAATGCTGGTTTACAAAAAGCACGGCATTGTCTGATTTCGTGAACAAAGCCACACATAACATTGTTTCCTTTCGTTTCCTTTATAATCGGTTACCCAACTGAAGCTATGAATACCAGTTTTATTGCGATATCGCACATGAAAACAGTCACTTGTGCACAACCAGAGAAGATCCGATTTAATCAGTTGAGCTGTTTCAATGAGTGTTATCTTGGTTTAATAGCTTTTAATGGGGTTAAGTCCTGCAAAGGTCGAGATGAATTCTACTGTAGACATGACTGCATCATGGCAAGATATGATATGGGAATCCCTTTCAAGCAATCATGCAAGAGTTTAAATAATATAGGCCTAGGGCCTACATTTATGAAGACACATCTTGGGAATTTGAAAAACGGGGGTCTTTTTTTTATTTACTGTGCAGGCATTTTTTGTTTGACCGATCTATAGGAATGTTTGGTGTAAACTCTAACAGTAGTTAAAAAGAACATATCGCATCCGCCACCACCTGCTCCAGAAATTGTACTCGTATAGCGCCCTCTGTTCAGCACCTCATGGATAACTTAGAAGGCAGCAATTTGCAAACCATCGCGTCCCACACTAGACTGCTGCCCTCAGTCGTCAATCGTCACTACGAAGCATACACAGTACATGCGAAGTGTAGACGGCTGATTGGAATTAGTCTAGTCCCACACGCACGTATTGACAGCTGCCTGTTGTTGATTTTGTATTACACAACGTAAACAATGCACACATGTTTTGACAGATGAATTCTGCAGACTTGACACGCAAGCAGAACTGAGGAGAAACAGTTAGAAATTCAGGAAACAAGAGCTGTTATATTTCTAAAGCAAGATGCCTGAAGGACCAGAGCTTCACCTATCAGCTCGGTTTGTCAGCACATCATGCAAAGGGCGAATTTTCAGTGGCAAAGTCGTGAAATCGGAGGTGCACAAGAGCAGTGAAGTTGCTTTCGAAGCCAAAGCTTACTCGATCACAGCGTGTTCAAGGGGCAAAGAAATGCAATTGATGCTAACTAAACTTGAAGACGATACTAAATCAAAAATCAAACCAGGATCAAAATCAAAACTTAAAATAAAATCTGATCCTGATGCAGCGTCAAATTGCACTAAAATTTTGTTCCGATTTGGAATGTCAGGAAAGTTTGAATTCACATCAGAAGAAAATGTACACAAACATGCTCATCTCAAGTTCTTTACCAATGACAAACCACCAATGGTGTTGAGTCATGTTGATGTGAGGAGGTTTGGTAGATGGCAGGTTGATGCAGATTGGTCTAAAGACAGAGGACCGGATCCAATGTTTGAATATCGGGAATTCAGGTAGGCAAAATTAAAAAAGTAAAATCATGCAGCGCCGTAGCCGTTGTTTGAAAATTCTAACTTTAGCATGAACAACCGAAGCTTGTGATACGAAAGTTAGAAGTTGCATGTAACGTGCCTTGTTTGGCACATGTACACGGTTACCATACAGGGTCCAAAGTCATGCATATATGAATAAAAACTTATTCCTCTAAGTTAATTATTGTCTCAAAAATATGAGGATATTGTTCTTGACATATTATTAGTGACACATCACACATGTGCTATTCCATCATCAATTCACCATGACTTTACTCAGGAAAAACGTCATTTTGTGTCAATTTTTCTCGAGTGATCGCCAGACATTGATCACACAGTCCCCATTGTAAATAAGTGATCAACATGTGACATAGTGCTGGGCTCACATGTTCAAGAACCGGAAGGGTATCACCATCAGTTTGCAACATTGACAAGTCAACCTTTGCAAATCGGGAGATGAATTGATTTGCCCAGCACCAGTTGTAGTAACTACAAATTTCGAACGTTTGAGGACTTGTTCTCAAGTTGTAGAAGGTGCCATATAGGGTGGCTAGAGTGTTAATTATTTTCATTATAAATGTCATAAAATATTAATATTGACAATAATTAATAACCTGTTTCACCTCTCTATATATTCATACATTGCTCACCTGTGTTTTCATATCATATTTTGTGGTGAAAAATGATTACAAATGTGTAATTTGCAATCATTTTTGGAGCAGCGATTTCTTCGAACCGACGGCTAAGTGTGTATGTGAATGCACATTAAACACATACAAACACAGGGTGCATCAAACGCCCCTCATTTTTTTCTACCTAGTCTTAAAATGTGCCATTGGGCTAGAAAACACCCTGTGTAAAATTTGAAAAAAATTGAAGGTGAGTTCCAACAGGTGCTGTGTATGTGGTTGTGTTTAATGTGCATTCACATGTATTAGCTGTCGGTACAAAGAAATCGTTACTCCACAAATGATTGCAAACTTTGTAATCATTTTTCACCACAAAATATGATATGAAAACACAGGTGAGCAATGTATGAATACATGGAGAGGTCAAACAGGTTGTTAATTATCGTCAATATTAATATTTTGTGACATTTATAAATGAAACAAATTAACACTGAAGACACCCTATGGCACCTTCTACATTTGTACATCTTGAGAACAAGTCCTCAAACTTTCGAAATTTGTAGAAATTTACTAAAAAACAACTGGGGTTGCACTTACCAACTGCTCACATCTGTCAAGGGGACACCCTTGTGAAATACCTAGTTTGTCCAGAGCCTGTTGTAGCAGGTGCCATAGGGTGTCTTCAGTGTTAATTGTTTTCATTAAAAATGTTGCAAAATATTAAAAGGGCATTTCGTGATCCACAGCATCATCCCCCCACTTTTCTCAAAAAAAGTTGAGATTTTTATATCACTGGAAAAACCTCTGGCTACATAATGTTTATTTACAAAATATTTTTTGCAGATTAATTTGTTTCGCAAAGATATCGTGAAATTTAAATTTCGTTCTGGTATACCAGAATGAAATTACAACACATTGTCTAATCTCTATGGAGCAGTGTAAATACACATGTCACATAATCATGCATAACTCGCAAATGGAAAATCAGAATCAACTGAAATTTTGGGAATAAGCTTTTTTCGTGAATATCTACTGACAACAAATATCATAAAAAGAGGATGCTAGGATCACAAAATACTCCTTTAACATTGAAAATAATTAACAACCTGAGTGTTTGACCTGGATATATTCATACATTGCTCACCTGTGTTTTCATCTCATATTTTGTGGTGAAAATGATTACAAATGTGAAATTTGCAATAATTTTTGGAGCAACTATTTCTTCATACCGATGGCTAAAACTTAGCCTTAGTGTGTATGTGAATGCACATTAAAAACACAACCACATAAAACACCACATACACAGCACCTGGTACGTTGGAACTCCCGGTCGGAGCCGGGAGTTTCAATTATTAATGGAACTGGGCTCCCTCCCCACCACCAAAAAAAATAATGTAAGTCTCGGACACCCGCGCGCATTGCTGTGTGATCTCCAATTTAGCTTAGCTATATACGTGTTGGCCATATTTTATTTTTTTGCCCATATGTTCAATTTATTTTGGATATTTTTTATTATCATATATAGCGATCCAATTTTCTTTTTTGTGCAGTTTTAAATATAAATCACACCACTACTCTATATGCTTGTAGACATGTATCGATAAAAATTGATCAATCAATTTTGCTCCCATTTACTTATATCTTCTATATTCATAACCATCTGCTAAATTAGTTTATCCCTCTTTTTTTATTCATTCGTTGCTGGCATGGAAAGCCTTTCTCTTTGGAAACACAGTAGTACATTATCATCACATGACCTAGGACAGTTGCTCAATTTCAATCCTTTTTCCAGATTTTCAACATTTTTTTGTTCATTATTGGTAAAGTGATATCAGTAATATCAATATTATTGGATAGTCGATTTATTGATTATTTTAAGGGGTGCTATACACCCATTGCATTTTTGCAAGTGGTACCACTTACCACGCTTCTACATGTACATTTAAAAGCATGTAAGCTACATTGATACCAATGCCACAAATAGAACGAGAAGATTTGCCCCTACATTTTGCATACCATCTTGTCCAATTTTTTTCTCATTTCATCACAAAATGCAAAAAAATGCAATACTGAAGTTGTTAATGTAGGCTTGGTGGGGATCGAAGCTGATGTTGAGGCATCCTGAGGATATGCCCAGCCCATTTCAAACGTCTTTGGCAAATAACATCGTTGATGGGTCTAGTGATGTTGAGACTCCGGATCGACGCCTATGATTATTACTTCAAGCAAGTCATGTAATCTGACAATGTTCTGTTCACTATCATTCTTTTTTTACAGAGCTAATGTGGTAAATAATCTCAATAATGCTGCCTTCAATCAGCCCATCTGTGAAGTTCTACTCAATCAGAAATATTTCAATGGAATTGGTAACTACCTGAGAGCAGAGATATTGTACAGGTAAGGCTAATCAAAGTTGATTTTGAGTTTCCTGTCCATGGTTGTTTGATGTGATCATTTATTAATGTTTCTAACAAAACATTAATGTTTATGTAATGTTTCTTCCTTTTGGTCTATTTCAGGCCACCATTATCCTTTGTCCCATTTTACAACATGTACATTGTAGCACTAAAATGGCCCATATTTGCATGCTGCATGTACAGGCGCATTAATTTATCCCGGTTAATTAATTTTGGTAGCAGGTCAAGAGATATAATTTTGCAATGTTTCCCCTTTTGGATCTATTAAATAGTGAAACATTCTTAATATTAATTTTTTTGTAGATTGAGTATTCCACCATTTGAGAAGGCACGCACAGTACTGGAAGGTCTCAGTATTGAACCACCTGATGCTAAACCTGGCAAGACAGGCAAGAAAGGCAAGGAAGAACCTGACATCTTACATCTGTGCCATACTGTACCATTGGAAGTCCTTAACATAGGTAAGCTTTCATAATTGTGCATTTTCAGGGTGGAACTGTTATATTCCACAAAACATGCAGATGTGTTTGAATCAGTTTGACAACCTACCCCACATGGTCTTGATTTTGGATTGGGCGCAATGGGCGGGAAAGTGCGGTTGAGATGCTGAAAACTGTGGTAGAGATACACTATAGTACCAAGTCGATGTGCCGAGAAAAAAGTGTTTTTCGCCACACCCTACTGCGCACACCACTGGTGTAATGGGCATATTGTTAGTGCTCTATGATATGTTATGGCAGGGTAATGGTTTCTTTTATACATGTAGCTTAACCACTGCTAAATGGGCTGGCAGGAGGTCCCTATACTTTGATCAGCTCATAATAGGCAGGAAATGTTAGGCTTTTACCACTATGCTGAAAAGTACACCCATGCTAAGAGTGCTATTAGTTATAACCTATCTGGTCTACATATATTTTGTGTAAAAAAGAAAGTAGACAAAGTATAGGACCAGTGTTGTAGTCAAGACCACTATGTCCAAGACCGAGACCGAGACCTGCCTGTCCGAGATCGAGACCGAGACCAAACCTTCCGAGACCAAGACCACCCCTTCCGAGACTGAGACCTCTAAGTTCCGAGACCGAGACCGAGACCTTGGTTTAATCCCGGGGGATACTCAAGTTTGGTTTGGGGAGGGGTGTGCCGCTGAGAATATGAAAGGGAACCCATTATTGTACCAACTTTTCAAGAAATTTGGACCCGCAGTTTAACACTATTTGTCTTAATTTTTACTGTTTTTCCTCCAAATTTTGGGAACATTTCAAAAATATTGGCTATAGTGGAGGCAAAATTAGGCTAGTGTACGAAGGGCCAGTGCACGAAGCGCGCAAAATTGAGCAATTTTGCCATATCGGCCCAAAACACAGTGTTTTTCGTGCTGAAAAGAAGATGCACACTGCACAGGGCAACTATTTGTTCATCTATTATGCTTTTGTGGAGAATGTTCCCATTGCAAAAGTTTAGTGGGATCCTTGCTTCCGCCACCTGCCCACCTATGTTTAATCATGAACTGAAATTGGAAGCTCACATCCGAACATGCTCACTTATGATTCATTTATAACTTTTTATAACTTTATAAAATGATTTCTGTATCTTTATTCTTAACAGTTTCTTCAACATTCATTGAAATTTAGGATAAGGAATAAATATTGAACAACAACAGAAAATCATATCTTTTTCTTCAGGTTTTGACAGGTCTCGAACAAAAAAACGTTCGAGACCGAGACTTTTGAGGTCCGAGACCGAGACTTTTGAGTACCGAGACCGAGACCTTGACATCCGAGACCGAGACACTGCAAAATCAGGTCTTGAGATGGTCTCGAGACCTACCACACTGTATAGGACTTTAATTAATAATTCTTCATGCTTCTGGCGAGATGTCACAAGAAATTTCTGAAAATATATATTTTGATATTCATCGAGCTGATCAAAGTATAGTTTTCTTATCCCTAATACTGGCAACATTGTGTTTAACTTGTGTTGATACAGGTGGTGGTGGTTACGACCCAGAAGGGAATAAGTCTGACTACACATCCTTCACAGCTTGGTTGCAATGTTATTATCAAGAGGGTATGAATAATATGGTAGACCACAATAGCAGGACTATATGGTTTAAAGGCCCAGCTGGACCAATGGTGCCTAAAGGTAAAATTAGAATATCATAATATCTTTGTATTTATATGTGACATTTACTTGAAATGACCAGAATGTGTAAGAAAATTTCTTTTAAACAAAACCAAAATGTTTACTCACAATGATTACTAAGGGTGTATTTTCAGTCAGGAGAGGATTATACACATGGATTAAGTAGTGGGCCCCCTTGTCTCTTCATAATGTTGGGTACATATTGAAGATATGCTTGAAGTTTCCCAAAAGATTTCAAATTGAGGTCTTTTTATGAAACTTTATGTATATCTTCAATACAAAAGGTAAACATTTTCATATGATGTTCTGCTTTTTCTCCCAGCTACATAGACTTTTACATATCTTTATACGTTTACTTTAAGTACTAGCTGTAA